>NC_140924.1:5959335-6132765 GCF_045865225.1 Trachurus japonicus
CTACATTCCCAAGTGACATTGCGGTAAGAAACAGCCAATCACAGCCAACGTGAATTTCATTCAGAAAAAAAAAATACACACACACACACACACACACACACACACACACACACAGAAGACAAAACTCAAAACACAGAAAAGCTCCAAAAACAATGATAAACATTTCTCAAGCCCAAAGAACACCCTCAAAAGGAAGAGCAGCTAAAAGTATACTACTCACAGAGTCCTATACTATGATACTCATGGACTTGTTTGTGTGTCTTGCACACATATACACAACAATAAACACACGGTAGCATGGTGACCAGCATCAAAACACAACATGTTGTAATAGACTACATAGACTACAAATAGACTTGGAGCTGAACTGGTACAAAATAATTTATTCTTCACAAAAAACAAAAACAAAAAAAACATAGCCTACATTTTGCTCAGATCACCAAAAAAAGTACACATATTCGTAATTGCAGCTTAAATAATGTTCTCTGTTTACATTAATGACATCTTTAATACACAATTTTATAGCCCCCTTCTTAAAAAAGCACACATCATTTTTTACATTTATATTATAATAATAATTATAAAACATGCCAGACATTTTACTGTAATAAACAAAGTCACATACCTCGCTTTGCCTACTAGAGGTGCAAACTCTCATCTTCATTGGCCCCCTTGAACTCAAGCTGTAAACACTTAAATGGATGTCACACTTCAAATTAACCATAAATCCATGACAAACAATTTAGTTTACCTATCATATTTCTTTTCTCTTAATTTGCAACCTACTCTTGGTGTGTGTGGCAGACTTGGCATGAGGGCTGATAGTGCTAGTATGACCTGGTAAGCAGGTTTTCTAGCAGGGTAGGGAGTTCAGCCAAGCCAAGGCACCTTGAAATTCATCTGCTACTGTCGTCCTGTTGTTGGGCCTGAGGAAGCATTGTTCGTAAGTAGGAGTTTGTTCATGAGCAGTTTCCAGTAGACATGTTTAGCAGTTCCAGTTGAGATGTAACTTTGACAAGATGGCCCATTAAAAACTGCGCCAATAAAAATAGAAATTATACACTTCCTGTCTCCTAAGTGGGCCAGTCACCCGTTCTGTACTGCCGCCTCGTTGTGTGTGGATGGATAAATGTTGCGCGTCGCATGATGTTATCGGTCGATGTACGTGAGCTATTTATATTTTCTTCTGCTAACAAACCGTGTTAACATATTATTACAGTTTGTGCTAACATTAACGCTAAGTTAACGTTTGGTTTTGAACAAGATAATGTGCCGGAAATAAATAACGTTAGTCAGAAATTGTATCAGAATAAACGGTTTGGTTTTAGCAATGCTATCTTATTGCACGGAAAAACAACTAATTAATTAACCAAACAACTAATCAATTTATTGAGAAAATAATCAATTTCATCAATAATGAAAAAAAGTGTTAGTGGCAGCCCTAGACAGCCCTATGCTGTGTACCTCCAAGGAGCACAGCTTGCTTGTGAAAAATCTCGGTTTTCTCCTGGCTCGTGTCATCTTCCTGTGTTTTGTGGTTGCCCTGCCTTAGCTCTACTTCTGTCCTGCACATTATTCATTTTTCTGTTATTTTGTCTTGCAGAGCAAGCTTCTGTGAGGTCGGAGTAAGTGTCTTCCACCTCCTGTCTACGGAGACTGCTCTCTCTGCCCATTGCACTTTCAGTGATTATGTTCTTTGGAAGAGTTAGTATCATGTGTGTATCTTCTCCTCTTTAGGAAAATAGTGTTGAGTTGCAGCATCGCTGTGGTCCATTTGATTGACAAGAACCAGCAGTTCCTCACATCTGCATCAGGAGGAGAGGAGTGGGTCCACCTTCAGCTCTCTGATCAGCCAGCCAGATAGAAACAGTTCATCGTGGATGTAGTCTGATAACACATTCTCCTCAGTCATCACTTCCATCTTTTTGGTGAATTCTTCACACTCTGCAACACAAATTAGAGCAATTTATAACCTAATGTATTGACTTAATACATTATTGTATACAGCAAAAAGGGCTAGGTGTTTTTTATTTTTAAATACCTTTATTGAACCAGGAAAGACATGGCGATCCAGGTAATATATCTCTGGCATTCTCGTTGTTTTGGCAAGTAATCATTGACTGTGTATGTATACAATAATTAATATTAAGATATCAACAACCAACAGTTTGACAAATATAAACTTGGTAACATGGAAGGAAAATATGCAAGGCAGGTAAGTTGCAGAAACATTACAACACTTTTTTAATATAACATTTAGATTCACAAAATTCTTACTTGATCTTTTGTGGTGGTGGTCTTCCAGACTCAGACTCAGCCTCAGCATCTGACTGCAGATCAGTTTGCTGCTCTGAAATGAAATACAGCTTCCTAGTAGTTTTGAGATAGCTACAATGTCAAAAACACGAATAAAAATGAAACATGGCTCCTACAATGAGTGTATAGTTTTCAGAGGTAGGCAGCAGTGCAACCACAGCACCACCTAGTGGTCGTTATAAAAAAAAAAAGGCACAGGTTCTTCTTGTTTCTACAGTCTTTCATTCAAGTTTTCCTGCCTAGTAGCTCGGTAGATTGCTGCTACAGAAAACAGCAACGTGTGCAATGCCTTTTTGGTGGGTATACTAACGTTAAATAGAGAATACCGCTTTCGGGGGACAGTCACTGCAAAGGAAGGGCTGATGCATCTTTGCTACCCAAGTTAGATATGGTAGTAGTGCAACATCTTGCAAGAAGAACAAAAAGGAAGGAGGCTGCATCATAATGTGTCATGTGAAAGCTGCCGGTCTGTTAATTATTTAACATATAAGCTCTTCTTTAATCACCACATTCTCATATTATAGACAACTTAGTGTTTCATATAAAAAATGAACTCAGTGATGATCAGTGGCAGCTGGTGAAAAATATTCTAGGTGGGGCTGTTTGTCCCTGACGTTTTTGGTGACCATCCTGATAAAAGAACCCCAAACCCATTTTTGGGGATAAAAATTTATTATTTAATTGCTTTTGACAAATCAGCAGTTTGACAAGTAATGAAAATGAACAAGCGGAAATTGTACTTGATGATGGCCATTTGTACCTCATGCATCCCCACTTGAAAAAAGCTAAACTATCCATTTAAGAGTGTCTCGTTAGGAATTGTAGGAATTATCCAGGCACAATACATGGAGGTAGAGTAACATCCTGTAAGCAGAAGAAACATGCAATAGTGGAGGATTTAAAAGTAAAGAGATAAACACATTTCAAAATGTAAAATTTGGTCCACTACGAATTTTAAACATACAATAAACTTTAGAGAAAAATTATTCAAATTGTTTTCACCGACATGCAATTCAGTCTAACTGTATTGTAATAACCTGTTACAGTTCAGCTCAACCTACAACTGTGCAGCCACAGGTAGCCTCATGCTGCCTCAATAACATACATGTGTTTCCGAGTACTACAGATTTTTAACATGTATTTGTAGCATTCATATCATGAACACGCTGTTTCATACGATTTTAAAGAGGAGATGGGAGGAGAGAGAGGAACAGCAGAGCTCCTCTGTGGAGCTACATGAGAGCTGCAGGTGAACCGGCTGAGAGCAGCGACGGTTAACTGTTAATCATGTGCATCCCTACTTCAGTAACATTCCTGAGTTTACATGTCTCCTCCTTTTGCCAGGTATAATACAAGTTTTCCCAAAAACACTGAAACCAAATGGGTTCACTTTTTTAGTAGAAGAAACTATGCATCTGCTGGGCAAATCTTTGTCCACAAACAGCACAAACAAATGTTTTTTCCTCTGTGTGGAATCTTACATGGTCTTTAGGAGTCCTTCTATGTCTATTTCTTTTTACCAAAGTTAGCACAGTCAGTGGCTATATTTAGTCTGACGTGTCAAATTGGTGCTCTCCTGTATGGATTCTCATGTGGAGTTTTAGATTCCTTTTATATGAATATTTTCTACCACAGGTAGCACATTCAAATGGTTTCTCCTCTGTATGGCATTTTATATGGTCTCTAAGAGTGCTTTTGTACAGAAATCTTTTACCACAGGTAGCACAGTCAAATGGTTTATCCTCTGTATGGAGTTTTATATGGTCTCCAAGATTCCTTTTACGTCGAAATTTCTTAGCACAGATTGCACAGTCAAAGGGTTTCTCCCCTGTATGGAAAAATATATGGTCTCTAAGACCCCTTTTATTTCCAAATTTTTTACCACAGGTAGCACATTCAAATGGTTTCTCCCCTGCATGGATTCTCATGTGTCTCTTCAAAATCCAGGTTCTGCCAAATTTTTTACCACAGGTAGCACAGTCAAATGGTCTCTCTCCTGTATGGGTTCTCGTGTGTATCTTCAAATCCGAGGGTGCTTTAAATGTTTTCCCACACTCTGAGCAGTGGTGAGACTTCTTACCAGTCTTACATTCTTCATCATTTACATGAACAGCTTCACTGTTCAAACCTGACTCAGGTGCTCTGGTTTCTCTCCAGTCATCATCACGGTCTTCAGCTTCAGAGAACGACTCTGAGACCTCATCGTCTGTAACTGGTTGAAGATCTTCAGGTTGATCTGAGTTCCTGGCTGGTTCACATCCTCCACAGTCGTCTCCATCGGCCTCTATCTCTACTTCTATCTGCTCAGCTGAGCTGCTGGATGGAGGCTCTGTCTCAGTTTGTCTTTGATGAGGTTGTAGGGACTGAGGTTTCTCCTCCTCATCCTCACTCTTCACATGAACAGAAGTGACGAGGAACTCTGGAGTGGTCAATAGTTCTTCCTTTTCTTCTTTAACATGTAGACTCTCTGGGTTCTCCTGGTCCAGACTAGAGGTCAACTCAGGAGGATCCTCTGTTTTAATCGTCAGCTTCTGATCACCTGCAAAAACAATGAAACACACATCATGAACAACATTGTCGTTGTACTGTCACTCATATAACTGGTGTCTGGAGTAGTGCTGCACGATTAATCAAATCACAATGTCACGCTGTGCGTTATGTAATCGGCACCCAATAGTAGAGGACAGGAAACTAAAAATGCCCAACTAATTTCAGGAAGTACTAGGAGCTGTGAAATCCATCTTCTAATTTGTAAGTGGTGGACTACGGATAATTTGAAGTGTCCCCCTCTCTCTCCCCCTGAGGAAACACTGGAAATAGCCTATGTAATAAAAACATAAAACTACATAGGCTAAGAACATAAAACTTAAATTATGAATAATAAAATAGATCAAATTAACTACGTCATAAAAAGGGCTAAAATGTAAGTTGACAACGAAAATAAGACATTGAAAAATTATAAAGGTGGGTCTTGAGCCTGCTTTTAAAATACTCTGCAACCCCAGAGATTAAAGGATGTAATCAGTTTTTGTAATTTCTGGCCCACCTAACTTGAAAATTAAATGTAGTACAAAATGCTCCCTTTTTCACAGAGATGGACAGAGTACTCGACCCCAGTGCATGAGTAAGAGTACAAATACCACTGGTCAAAATTTACTCTGTTACAAGTAAAAGTAGCTCAGTCGACATGTTACTCGAGTAAGAGTAAAAAAGTACTTGCTTTTAGATGTACTTAAGTATCCAAAAGTACATGCTTTTAAATTTACTTTAAGTAAAAGTAAGAGTAAGAGTAAATTTCTTATTTTCCACATCAATGAATTACTATAATTTTTTCTAAATGAATGTAAGGAGCTTTTAACTCTTGTTTGTGAGAATGAACTCTTTGAAAGCAGCTGCACTGATGTGCTGCTTTTAGGGGTTAGGGTTTCCTTCTTTGACAAACACAGCATAGGATTTCAGGAAAAAAAAAAAAAAAAGTACTTTTCAGCCTTCCTAGAAATTAACTCGAGTAAAAGTAAAAATATTTATCTTGGAAATGTATTCAAGTAAGAGTAATAGCCTAATATCTGGATATGTACTTTAAGTACAGTACTCAAGTAAATTTACTCCGTTACTGTCCACCACTGCTTTTTCACAAAGACTCTGAGGTTCATGGATGCAAAAGTGAATCACCAACCTGTTTTGTCGAGAGCGACTCGAGGCTGCAGGAGAACATCCAGCAGGTTCCTCTGCCGCTCGATCTCCTGTCTGAAGCCCGAAGCCTCCGCCTCGTAGCCGGCTACGACTCTGTCCACGGCCGCTAAGATTTCCTGGGAGGCGGCGGTGAGTCTCTCGGTTATGAATCCTCTCAAATCCTCCACCTGAGACATTTTTCTTTTAATTATGTCGACAAAAGACATCAATTACAGATCATACAAACAAACATACTGACCTAAGACATTTTACTCAAACTCTCCGTTGCTTCCGCCAATCCCCCCAACTGCGACTCTCTTCCGGTTTGGGTACGTGCACAAATATCATCCGAGTAGAAACAAAGACAAATGGTTCTGCAAGTGATCGTCGCTGCCTGTAGAGGCCGCCGAAGTTCTTTCAGGATAAATAGTAAAGATTACATTAGACCACGGCGAAGTGTTTGTTGAAGTTGCCACAGTTTCTACCCGGATGAAATTTGTGCACCAAACCGGAGGTTGCGGTCGGGGAAAAACAGAACAGACCCATTCATCGGCGGGATCATGTCTGAGGTGGAGTTTCTGAGAGGATTCGTTACCGAGAGGCTCACCGCCGCCTCCCAGGAAATCTTAGCGGCCGTGGACAGAGTCGTAGCCGGCTACGAGGCGGAGGCTTCGGGCTTCAGACAGGAGATCGAGCGGCAGAGGAACCTGCTGGATGTTCTCCTGCAGCCTCGAGTCCTTCTCAACAAAACAGGTTGGTGATTCAGTTTAAAATGCATGAACCTCAGAGTCGTTGTGGAAAAAGGGAGCATTTTGTACTACATTTAACTTTCAAGTTATCAACAAGTCTTTTTTTCATCTTTTTATCTCTGTGGTCGCAGAGTATTTTAAAAGCAGGTTCAAGACCCACCTTTATAATTGGCCAATGTCTTGTTTTCGTTGTCAACTTACATTTTAGCCCTCAAAGTTCAAAAGTTCAAAGTTATCTTTATTGTCCCAGTTGGGAAATACATAAAAACATACAATACCAATAAATACAAATAAAACACACACACACAGAGCAATCAACCTCTGTTAGGAAAAACAGCACATAGAGCAACACGTACTGGGCAGAGTAATTAATTTCCAACTGCATACAGAGACAAAGTGCATTCAAGTGCATTCAAACAAGGTAGGATAAAACAGACTGTGTGGTCAAGACAGCTGTCAATTATCTCACTGTTTAACACTGTTCAGCATCATGATAGCAGAAGGAACAAATTAAGACCTATATCTATTTGTCCTGATAGAGGGCACCCTTAACCTCCGACCTGAAGGTAACATGACAGAGTTAATTTGATCTATTTTATTATTCACAATTTAAGTTTTATGTTCTAAGCCTATGTAGTTTTATGTTTTTATTACATACGGTAGGCTATTTCCAGTGTTTTCTCAGGGGGGGAGGGAGGGGAACACTTCAAATTATCCCTAGTCCACCAGTTACAAATTAGAAGATGGATTTCACAGCTCCTAGTACTTCCTGAAATTAGTTGGGCATTTTTAGTTTCCTGTCCTCTACTATTGGGTGAAGTGATTAATCAGGTGTGCCTAAATTCAGGAAGTAGGAGCTGTGAAAACCATCTTGTAGTTTATAAGTGGTTGACTAGGGGTAATTTTAGTGTCTTGTACACTTTCTAAAAATGTAAGGGGCCGTGACGGACTGGCACCAAAAAGAGGCCCTGGCATTTTTGATAGGGAGAGGCCATACATTACACAAACACGATATAGATATATATAATCGCTGGGCATAGATTATTTAAAACTGGTTGGTGATTCAGTTTTAAATCCATGAACCTCAAAGTCCTTGTGCGTAGAAAACCTCAGAGTCTCGGTTTGTAGAGAAAGAATACGTGTTGTACTACTACATAGATCTTTTAGTTGTGTGGCTAACGACAATTGTACCAGAAATTACAATGATGAGAGAGTGTTCTATTTTTATTTATTATCAAGGCGAGTTTTTAAATAAACTTGTAATCGACCAGCAATAGTCAATCTTTTTCTTTTTGAATCGATGCCTACAGTATGTTCCGTTTTTCTGAGATTAAAATATCTTTTATTCACCAAAATCTACAGATTAATGGATAAATGGTTATTTTTCCTAACATGGCTTTCTGCTCTGTGTTATGTTAATATCAAGGCCAAATTTACAGTCAGACACCAGTGTTTTAGGTTCAGATGCTAAATTGTGTCTTCATCACACAGACTTAAAACTAAGAAAAGGGAGATTTGAGTTTTGCCTTTAATTGACAGGACAGTTGAGACAGGAAATGGGAGGCAGAGAGAGGATGGGGTAATAGTAGGCTACTTGTACCTTTTTTCTTTTTCAGTCTAAACCGATTCAGCTCAGGGCCCTCAGGGCATTGGTTAAGAGTCCAATAGTCTACAATACTTTATTACTACTAGTCATTTTCTATGGAGGTGTACTTTGATGGTGGTAACTGGACGGTTCTGTTTGATCAGGGTGACTTTATGGATTACTGATTGATGAACGGATGCACATGGCTGCAGGAGATGCTGTTCGAACCGGGCCGGCTGCCGGCCACCCACGGGTGCTGTAGCCCATACCCAACGCAGAGCGGGAGAGTGAGAGGAACAACTGCCGCTGCCCTTGTTTCTCGCTAGCGGTAGCGTGATTAAACCGGCTGCACGTGTAGCTGCAGGCGGACAATAAACACACGGCCACACATTGGCCTCTCATATTCGCCAATCGCTGTGTTTTATTTAGAAAATTGACCGGATTCTCTCATGTTTCTTTGTTTGACTTCCTGCCAGGATTGACGCGATTGCTCACGCACAAAACAAAGCAGACGCCGAAATGATCGCTGCAGGGCACGAGCCGGCCGCGGAGGTGCGCGCCGCGGCACGTCTGGTGTGAACGACACATTAACATGTATATAGCACGGGCGTGATTCCGCAGGTAATCACACCGTGCTGATATACAGTACAACAGCACTCCCCCTCGTGTGATGTTGCTTTTATACAACAGTGCTACGAGCACATTTTAGAACAGTAATAAACTACAAGAGATTATGATTTGTTTGTTTATTTAATCCGCCAACAGAAATAGTTCCGCAACTGGAAGGGAGACAAGGCTGTTGCCAGGCAACACATAAACATTTCATACTAGCTTGCTACTAGCTACAAGCTTCTCCACCAAGCTGCTTCCAGTGCTGGCTCTGGTCCTGAGCCCGTGTCTGATTAGCACCGGAGCAACAGGACCAGCGTGAAGACATACAGAGACGTTATCGATACCGTATTACATTTGTTTATCTGCTATGTAATCAATATAAACACAGTTGACGCTAAGTAGCTGAGCTACGTGGCTAACAACAGCTAACGCTCATAAAACACATCGCCGTCAAAACTTTGCCGCTGCTGCAACTTTTTTTTTCCCAGCCGGGTTTAGGCTGAGGATTATCTCCAATTAGACGGACCAGGTCAGGTCCAGGTTTTAATGTTCAGGTCCGTTTATAACTGTAGTAGCAGCAGAGAGATGGGGCAGCTCCTGTTTGGGGAGCCTGGCTCTGACTTAGCTCCTGTCCAGCTGAACAGAGTGATAATGTCTGTAAAAAGTCCCAGTGCTGTTATACTGTATATCAGCACTCATGGAACGTCTCCTGTTCAATCATATTACTCGATCGGAACCGCTTGGAACTAACTGTTGTATAATTTGCGTTTGACAGCACTATTTATTACTACTAGTCATTTTCTATGGAGGTACTTTGATGGTGGTAACTGGAGGGTTCTTTTTGATCAAGGAGACTTTATGGATTACTGGAGCAGGAGATGCTGTTGGTGTCCACTAAGAATATTGTTGTTCATCCAGACACCAGTTATATGAGTGACAGTATGAAGACACTGTTGTTCATGATGTGTGTTTCATTGTTTCTGCAGGTGATCAGCAGCTGTTGACGATTAAAGCAGAGGATCCTCCTGAGTTGACCACTAGTCTGGACCAGGAGAACCCAGAGAGTCTACATATTAAAGAAGAAAAGGAAGAACTATTGACCACTCCAGAGTTCCCCATCACTTCTGTTCATGTGAAGAGTGGGAATGAAGAGGAGAAACCTCAGTCCCTACAACCTCATCAAAGACAAACTGAGGCAGAGCCTCCATCCAGCAGCTCAGCTGAACAGATAGAAGTAGAGATAGAGGCTGATGGAGACGACTGTGGAGGATCTGAACCAGCCAGGAACTCAGATCAACCTGAAGATCTTCAACCAGTTACAGATGATGAGGTATCAGAGTCATTGTCTAAAGCTGAAGACAGTGATGACGACTGGAGAGAAACCAGAGCACTTGAGTCAGGTTTGAACAGTGAAGCTGTTCATGTAAGTGATGAAGAATGTGACATTGGTAAGAAGTCTCACCGCTGCTCAGAATGTGGGAAAACATTTAAACAACCCTCGTATTTGAAGAGACATATGAGAATCCATACAGGAGAGAAACCATTTGACTGTGCTACCTGTGGTAAAAAATTTAGCAGAACCTGGATTTTGCAGAGACACATGATAATCCATACACAGGAGAAACCTTTTAGCTGTCCTACCTGTGGTAAAACATTTAGATATCGAGTGAATGTTAAAGCGCATTTGAGAGTCCACACACAGGAGAAACCGTTTGGTTGTGCTATTGTGGAAAAAGATTTAGCCAGCAGGCAGGTCGTTTGTTTCACACAGGAGTCCGTTCAAAAGTGAAGCCATTCGGTTGCAGTGTTTGTGGGAAAACGTTTATGGAGCTGGAGAATTTGGCGATGCACATGAAATCCCATAAAGGAATAAAGCATCGTCATGTACATACGAGAGTCCATACAGGAGAGAAACCATTTGACTGTGCATCTGAGTCAGGTTTGAACAGTGAAGCTGTTCGGAAGTAAAGAAAAACGTAACACTTGTAAGAAGTCTCACCGCTGCTCAGAGTGTGGGAAAACATTTGGCACAAACTGGGTCTTGAAGACACACATGAATGTCCATACTGGAGAGAAACCACTTGACTGTGCTACCTGTGGTAAAAAAAACAATTTAATCATAGAGGGAACTTTAAAAACCACATCAGAATCCATACAGGAGAGAGATCATTTAGTTGTCGTTTTTGTGGCAAAAAATTTTGTCAAAAAAGGGATCTCAAAGTGCACACAAAAATCCACGAAGGAGAGTAAACAGTTTTTGTGGCCATCAATTCTCAAAGTTTCCTGAGACATGAGTGTATGTAAACTCAGGAATGTTACTGAAGGCAGCAGCAGTGTGTGAGGCTGCAGTTATCGAACTGTGACAGCTCATCACAGTATAGTGAAAATGATTGTTTGAAATGATGTTAAAGTTGAAATTTCTTGAAATTTCTTTTGTTTCTATAAAACAAATTGTAAATTATTACCTCAAATACATACACACGTTAGAATGCATGGAAACACATGGATGTCATTGAAGGCAGCAGAGTTGTTATGACTGTAACAGCCAGGTCATGACAACATGATAAAAATGGACTGCATGTGTTAAATTTTTATTGTTTGTATGAAAGTGTAACGTTTTCTATAAAATATCTTTCTGGTATATTTGTACTTTGTGGAAATATCTTTTGTTTTATCACTTAAATTGAGGGCTCATTCATTTCATTCATTAGAATATCTTTCTCTCTAAAGTTTTAGGTTCAGTGATTAAAATTTGTCGAAAGAAAATTAAATTTTAAAAGGTCTTTGTCTCTTTGCTTTTGAATCCTCCTCTGTTGCCTCTTAATCAACTTAGCCTCAGTGTGTAATAATGGGGCTAAACTGTGACATCCAACGTTCAGATTCTAGATTGCAGCTCGGTCACTCCTCCCGTCGGCAAAGTGACGTTCAACGCCGAGGACAAACACGTTCGCAAACTAACTGCTAACTGATTTTCAAAAATTATTATTCTTTTTAACACACGTGCAGACTTCTACTCGTGCCTTCAGTCATATTTCACAGCAAAAAGTTACACAGGAAGACTTACAGTTTGTGCCAGTTACACAGTGCGGTCCCGTGAAGGAAGATCAGAAGACAAACATACTCGGACATAGATACGGTATGCATCACCTGTGCTAAAAAAAAAAGAAAAGAAAAAGGACTTTGGTCAGAGGAGCCTCTGCTGTCCCTCTCTCTTCAGCTTGGTGTTAGACTACACTTTGTATAAGAACAGTTCAACATTGTAAGATCTAGCTGCTGATGCTGCTCAGCTGTAGCACCGTGTGCAGAAAAAAACAAAAATGTCGATCATCCTCCGGGCACAAGCCTAGTCACAGACACTCACAGACAGCTTTGATGTTATATTAAATAGCAATTTATAACAAGAATTTAGTAGGCTAATGTGCTTATTATCAAGGATCAAGTATAGTTATACAAACATTGGTCACAACAATATCATCCCTGAGTTAGTGACCGACTGTCCCCTGTAACTCAGGATTGCAAGGGGTGATATTCACAGAATTTTCTGGAGTGATAGTAGAGGGTACCAGGTGCAAGTACAGTGAATTTGGTCAATATCAACACTTGCAATCCTTAGTTACAGGGACAGTCAATTTTTGGCAAGGCAGGGCAGTCACCCGAAAATGACTGCCCCTGTAACTCAGGATTGCAAGGGTTGATATTGACCAAGAACCTGTAACCAACACCGGTCAGTACAGAATCTTCTGATGGAGTGTAAGGCGTATGAGAGAGAGAGGAGAGAACTGGAAGCAGCCCTGCAAAGGGAAAAAGTAAGGTTCACAATAGGAATATTTTCATGCTAATTGATTGTGCCATACTCCAGTCCGGTAGGTGGCGGCAATGCACCATTAAACTGAATGCCAGCCGCCATTCAAATCCAACAGAAGAAGAAGAAGTTTCTACTCGGATGATATTTGTGCACGTACCCAAACCGGAAGAGAGCCGCGGCTGGGGGAAACAATAGATTCATTCGGCGGGAACAACCGAGAGTTTGAGTAAAAATGTCTCAGGTGGAGTTTCTGAGAGCATTTATGACCGAGAGACTCACCGCTGCTTCCCAGGAAGTCTTTGCGGCCGTGGACAAAGTCGTAGCCGGCTACGAGGCGGAGGCTTTGGGCTACAGGCAGGAGATCGAGCGGCAGAGGAACATGCTGGATGTTCTCCTGCAGCCTCGAGTCGTTCTCAACAAAACAGGTCGGTGATTCAGTTTTAAGTCTATGAACCTCGAAGTCCCGGTTTCTAGAGAGAAAGAGAACGAACATGTTGTGCTAGCCTACTACATGTTGACCCGACGTTGCTGCAAATAAAAAAACGCTGCAAGTGAAGAGAAACGTCGCGATGCAAATACACCCCCAGATGTCAGAGATCATAACCCTTTGTCTATAAAATACTATCTTGTATTATTTATGCAAGTCCGTGTGGTCAGGACCAGTGGTCCTTACCACGAGGTGCGCTAAAGATACTGGTCCAGACCAGCTCCTTGATCTGTCCTGTGGTCTTTGAAGTGGCTTTAGTATTTTCTCCCGTTTCCGGTCGTTTTGGCAGCACTGTTAGCTGGATAAATATCAGAGATCATAATTTTTTGTTTATAAAATAGGTTACACTATATCATAACTAGAAAATTTTCTCTGGGAAATTTTGAGGGCCACGGGAGCTACGGCCGGTGTGTGTGTGTGTGTGTGAGACTTGACACATGTTATGAGCTGCAGCCTGTATCAGTCTCATTTATCGTGTGTGTGTTTACAAACATTTAAACGAGCGCCAGGTGGATTGTTTATGAAGTTAACGAGCTCTGGCCTGAGAATCAGACGTTACCACGGCAACTTGAGGTGGTTGCCAATGACGATAGGGGCCCCCCAGGCTGCAACAACATTACGTGCAATACACACCCATTAGAATCTCATAATTTCTCCAAAAATGATCATTGTCATTGATCAGGGATTGATCAAAAACTATATGACCTATCAAAATGTGGAATAATACGCCAATACACAAGACTTGTGTCTACTGTTTAAAGTTCAAATGAAGTCTCTAGGTGAAAGTATGCCTGAGCAGTAGACGTTTGAAAAACTCCAATGATTGTTCTTTTTCGCTCTTTTTTTTTCCGCCCGTCCCATTGACTTCAGTGCAAAATTTTGAGCAAGTTTTCGTAATTCAGAAACTGTTGAGAAAAGTAATAGCACACCGATCCCGATCAAGACGCACGTTTTGATATATAATTATCAGGGATGTGATTTTTCCGGATTTTTACGGAAATCCAGATTTTTAGACATGAAAATGCGACCCTCGTAAATCATGCAAATCCGCTTTTTTTTTTAGAGAGAGGGGGGGGGTGGCCGGACGGCCATTATCCACCATTTAACCCACACAGCCATAGGTGTTGATATTGACCCGACCATTGAGCAGGAACGTAACAAGAAGACAGCGGCGGCGGTAGTCGGTAGTTTTCTCTCTCTCTCTCTTTTTTTTTTTTTTTTTGCCGCGGTAGTGTTTGTTGGAGCAGCGTGGTGCTGCACGTGACGCGCTGACGTTAAGTGCGTTTACATTTACGTCGAGCGTTACGTCTCAGTCCGAAACCTGTTAAAAAGAAAAGAGAAAAGAAAAGAAAAGGGCTGTCCATGCTACTTATTAGAGCCCAAAACAACAGTCCAGAGAGCCGAGGGACAGAGAGAGACAGCACAGCAACAGGTGTGTGTGCGTGTGTGTGCTACCTGCTGTGAAGGGGGCTCTCCCCACTAGACCAGTTCTGAGTTCAGTTTAAGTTTCATACACCCCAGCCATTCTTGCCATTACAATGATAGGAACCTCAGTCAGTACTAAATCTGCTTTTTAAAAAAATTATTTACTTAAGCAGCTACAAAAAATATTAGACATGTACCACACATCTGGCTGGAAGGTCTCAATGGTTCAAGAACTTTTTTTCCATCATTAAATATTAAAATGGAGCTAAGTACTGCATGTTTGTTTTTCCTTGCTAATTCCACCTGCCATAACTGGCTCTCTCTCTCTTGTCTCTCTGGCGCTCAGACACATTTTGAATGATCAAAACGATGAAGATTATGTCACAGTTTGTGTGATATTCACAACACACACACACTGTAATAATATCTGCATGCTGTTTTTGAGGTTTTTTTCTCCTTAAATTAATTGTTTTCTGTTTGTGTATATACTTTTAATATAAAGTGTCAAAATTATGTCATTGTGTATAATGGCTGCACTGTTGCCGTGTCGCGCTATGCGTCCGTATAATTTCCTGCTTTTTTGGCCAATCACATCCCTGAATTATATATCACTGGTCAGGACCATAGACTGTATGGACAAAGAACTGGTGGCATCTTAATGCCGCTGCCACAAATTGAGCTTGGTCTCTCTCCTTCTTTTTCGTCTTCTTCTCTCACATAAAAAAACACCTCTGTATTGGCAATAATAGTCCCCGGTAATTCACTTCCATTGTGGCTTTTTTATTTGCATCGTGGCGTTATTTGCAGCGTTTTTTTAATTTGGAGTGCTGGCGGGTCTCGGCCACCGTAGGGAACCCCTGTTGTCGGCTAATACATACACATCTTTAAAATGATTGTCTTTTTTAAAATTATTATCAGGGCAACTTAGTTATAATTGACCAGTAAAGATTTGAATTTAAAGTTATTTTCCCTACATGGTTTTCTACACTGCTTAATTTTAAGGTTGAATTACACCTGTGTTTTAGGTTCAGATGTTGAATCGTATCTTAATCACACACAGACTTAAAGTTTAGGACATTTGAGTACAGGAAACATTATGGAGTTTTGCAGATATGTTTCTATTTTAGGAGTTACTGTACCTATGTTATGTCCAACAGGACATGTTGGACACACAGAGTCCAAAGTCTACAATACTTTATTACTAATAGTCATTTTCTATGGAGGTGTACTTTGATGGTTGTAACTGGAGGGTTCTGTTTGATCAGGGTGACTTTATGGATTACTGATTGATGAATGAGTGCACATGGCTGCAGGAGATGCTGTTGGTGTCCACTGAGAAGATAATTAGGATTCATACAGACACCAGTTGGGAGTGACTGATTGAAGACACTGTTGTTCATGATGTGTGTTTCATTGTTTCTGCAGGTGATCAGCAATTGTCAATGATTAAAGTAGAGGATCCTCCTGAGTTGACCACTAGTCTGGATCAGGAGAACCCAGAGAGTCTACATATTAAAGAAGAAGAGGAAGAACTATTGACCACTCCAACGTTCTCCCTCGCTTTTCTTCATGTGAAGAGTGAGGATGAGGAGGAGAAACCTCAGTTCCTACAACTTCATCAAAGACAAACTGAAGCAGAGCCTCCATCCAGCAGCTCAGCTGAACAGATGGAGGCTGATGGAGACGACTGTGGAGGATCTGAACCAGCCAGGAACTCAGATCAACCTGAAGATCTTCAACCAGATATAGATGATAAGGTCTCAGAGTTTTCCTCTGAAGCTGAGGACAGTGATGATGACTGGAGACCACCTGAGTCACGTTTGAACACTGTTAATGTAAGTGATGAAGAATGTAACACTGGTAAGAAATCTCACCGCTGCTCAGAGTGTGGGGAAACATTTGGCAGACCCTGGGTTTTGAAGAGACACATGAGAATCCATACAGGAGAGAAACCATTTTACTGTGCTACATGTGGTAAAAAATTTAGAAAACGATGGGTTCTTCAGGAACATATGAGAATCCATACAGAAGAGAAACCATTTGAATGTGCTACATGTGGTAAAAAATTTAGCTATACAAAGAGTCTTAGCATCCATATGAGAGTCCATACAGAGGAGAAAACATTTAGTTGTGCTATTTGTGGACAAAGATTTGCCCAGCAGATACATTGTTTAATGCACACAAGTGTCCATTCAAAAGCAAAACCATTTGGTTGCAGTGTTTGTGGAAAAACCTTTATGGAGCCAATGAATTTTGTGTTGCACTTGAAATGCCATAGAGAAGGAAAAGTATTCGGTTGTAATGATTGTGGGGAAATATTTTCCCAACATGATTATCTTGAGAAGCACATGAAAGTCCACACAGAAGTTAAACCATTTGATTGTAGTGTGGGAGTACATATGCAACAGTAGCAAATCTCATGACACGCATGAAATCCCGTACAGGAGAAAAACCACATGTATCTGTGGGAAAAGATTCCTTCAAAAGGAATGTCTTAAGTTATACAAGAGAAAAACCATTTGACTGTGCTACCTGTGGTAAAAAATTTAGTCGAAGAGTGAGGCTTAGAGAACACATCAGAATCCATACAGGAAAAAAAACATTTAGTTGTAGTTTTTGTGGCCATCAATTCTCAAGTTGGTCTGTTGTGTTACTGAAGCCAGCAGCAGTGTGTGAGGCTGCAGTTATTCACAACACAATAAAGTGAAAATTAATTTCACATGTAAAATATTTAAAGTTCGTATGAGTTATGAAATTGTTTCTATACAATGGCTTGTTCATGAAATTACTACCTCAAATTCATGTTAAAGTATAAGTAAGTGAGGCTGCAGCAGTGGTAGCTGGTCAACAGAGGGCGCTAGTGCACCGCCCCACCACTCCCCAGTACCTTAAATGAGACTTAAAAAAAATGTAAATTAAAATACTTTGAAAAGTACATGTCCTATATTGTCTAAAGATACTGAGTGGTCACATGTTTCCACCTTGGAGCACAAAAATCTTTTCCCATAGACTCTGGTTATAAGTTGTTTGTGCACAGAAGCTCCTCTTCAATACAAGAGATAGGAGCTCCTCGGGGCGCAGCTCTCCTTCACTCTGAGCTGAATTCAGCTCATTGATGGTGCGTTCAGGTTGCTTTTAGGGGCAGGAATTCCTAACACCCTATGTCACAAGTATATAGACGTTGGATTTTCGTTTCATTTAGTTTTCTTTTTTGTTTTGTTTTGTAACTACATTTGCATCACGAGTTGGTATAATGAGATTGCCATTTGTTCTTACTGATATGTTTTATGTATTATGATGTATTTTAATGGATGTGTGCAATGCAGCGGCTTGGCGCCCAAGACAAGTTTCCCTTCACAGGACAATAAAGTATACCTTTACCTTCATTTTATGAATTGTCGATTTTTCTGACTTCCGCGTTGGTCCTTGTTGGTCCCGAATTAAATAAATTGGATGATAAATAGATGACTATGTATAAAATATACACAAATAAATATTAAAAGTAAATTAAATAAAATGTAAATACTAGGGCTGTCAGAGTTAACGCGTTAATCGCGATGCGATTAATTAAAAAAATAAACGCGATTACATTTTTTAATCGCTGTTAATCGCGGCCCATTTTGTCCTCTGTCTGCTGGACTGGAGGACTGGAGTGTGGGACCTCCAGTCCAGTAGGTGGCGGTAAGGCACCTTCAAGTTGGTTGCTACACAAATATACACAGTCTAACATATATCCACAGCTCCATCCATTCATTTTTTTTTTTTTTAAGTATATTTTTTGGCTTTTTGCCTTTATTTGATAGCTCAGTGAGATAGACAGGAAAGGGGGAGGCAGAGAGAGGGGGAATGACATGCAGGAAAGGTCTGCCCAACACGGGATTCGAACCGGGGATGCCTGCGTTGAGGACTATAGCCTCTACATGGGGCGGCCGCTTTAACCACTGCGCCACGCACCACCCCTATCCATTCATTTTTTGACGGCTTTGTTGTAAACAAATGCACATGGCCATGTATTGATTTTTTGACGGCTTCTGTTGTCAACAAATGCACATGGCCAGGCAGAGGTGTAGCAAAGTAAAGGGCAATTTCCACTGGATGCATTTCAATTCTGTGTGAGTTTCATGCATCATGTGTTATGATTAGGTAGGCCTACTAGGTCTGGTCTAAAAGTTGTTTGTCTAGAGATTATAACACTTTGGAGTGTTGAAAGTCCAAAGCGCCATATATAATATTTTTAATAGAGATTAATCGCGAGTTAACTATGGAAAAAATGCGATTAATCGCGATTAGAAAAATTAATCGTTTGACAGCCCTAGTAAATACGTAGATTAGTTTATATTTTTATTTTTTAAAACAACAGTTTGATTTTTTTCAGGAGACTTTTATTTCCTAATGCCTCATTTATTCATTTCCTGATAATTTCGCAATGTCACATTTATTTATTTGCTGTGACTTTTATTTCATAACGTCACATTTATTTCATGGCTCTTATGCAATATTTAAATGAGGGCGCCCCCTAATTTGAATATTGCAGTTTGAATTAAATAGAGCAGTGAAATAAATGTGACATTAGGAAATAAAAGTCCCCGGAAATAAATAAATAAATGAGGCATTAGGAAATAAAAGATTCCTGAAAAAATGAAAATATATATTATATTTCACTTTTAATATTTATTTTATGCATATTTTTTTATTATCCGATTTATTTATTTCAGGACTCATTTCATGGCTATATTTATTTATGCATTTATTTGATTATGATTAAAACGGCTTTCCATACAAACCAATGCAAACCAAGCAAACTCAGCCAAGCGTGGAGAAAATTGGGAGAGGGCCAATCACACTAACTTGAGTCTGTGGTTGACTAGACTAGAGTAGCCTCGCATCACCAGGCTCTTCAGACAAGCGAAGAGCCTGGTGTCCGTTACCTCGAATTTCGTCTGCATTCTGGTTCCTGTCTGTAGCGGATACCGAAATCACCAAATTCACCAAAATAAAAGTTTTCACCAACATAAAACTTATAAAATAAACATTAACTTGTAATACAATAAAAGCAAAATGTTAACTTAATGGCTCGGGGACTTTCTTGTAAATTATATTCCTTAAATTAAAGAGTTTTACCGCATTTTATTAGCTTGGTGCTTTTATTTTGAAGGAAAGGTCTGTCTCTCTCACCCTGGATCCGTTTCCTACCAAAACAGCGAGTCAACGGCCCCAGACTAGACTAGAGCACTGGAATAAGAGAGTAACGACAAGCATTGGTCTAATGGAAGCGCCTCCTGATGGAGGAATATGGGAATTGCAAAAGTGCCCAAGAACTGACATCTCTGCATTGTTGGTGAATGAGCAAGTGTGGTATTTTCAATAATTTAGGGACATTTCTAGATCACCCACGTTGATAGCATCATAGAGTGCCAAAGCGGAAGTAGCCCCATGGGTCCTCAAATCGAAAAAAGTCTCCATACGAATGAATGGGAGTCCAAGATTTATTTCGTGATCCGTTTGAATTGTGCCATGACAAAAAAATATGTCCTCCACCTGTTTAAAACATCACGTTTCATGCCGAGAAATCAGCAGTTTATCGTAAAACGGCAACAGAAGAATGTATTTTGTGTGACGACGCTCTGCGGACTACAAATCTGGTGTCCCACAAAAAATACGTCACCAACTGACACGTGAAAGGGCGGCATTTGGTGTGTAACGTCACCTACGCGACTTGTAGTCTTTCTGGTTACGGACTCTTAGGGATTTTATTTTACAATAGTTTTACAACAAACTGCTGATTTCTCGGCATGAAACGTGATGTTTTAAACAGGTGGAGGACATATTTTTTTGTCATGGCACAATTCAAACGGATCACGAAATAAATCTTGGACTCCCATTCATTCGTGTGGAGACTTTTTTCGATTTGAGGACCCATGGGGCTACTTCCGCTTCGGCACTCTATTGAGGATCCTTTACAGATAAACCTTAACACATCGGCTAGTTAAAAAAAAAAAAAAAAACAGTCTTCTACATGAATGTTTAAATCTACATATTATAATAAACTAATTCTAAGTGTAATCTGATATGACCAAGACACCTAAAAACAAAAACACGGCCGTTTTCATCAATTTACAAGCAAGTGGGCAACACACATACATTGGAGTGAATGGGTTTTCTGGGCACTTTTGCAATACCCATATCCTGCCACTCGGGGCGCAAAATGCTTACACTCTTTGTTGAAGTTGTCGCAGTTTCTACCCGGATGATATTTGTGCACGTACCTAAACCGGAAGAGAGAGTCCTGGTTGAGGGAAACAACAGAGTCATTCGGCGGGAGCAGTTACCGAGAGTTTGAGTAAATAAAATGTCTGAGGTGGAGTTTCTGAGAGGATTCGTTACCGAGAGACTCACCGCCGCCTCCCAGGAAATCTTAGCGGCCGTGGACAGAGTCGTAGCCGGCTACGAGGCGGAGGCTTCGGGCTTCAGACAGGAGATCGAGCGGCAGAGGAACATGTTGGATGTTCTCCTGCAGCCTCGAATCGTTCTCGACAAAACAGGTTGGTGATTCAATTTTAAAGGAGCTGTAAAACTGTGGCCAAAAGTAAAAATTACCATGCCTCTCTAAAACATGTTAGACTGCATTATAACTGCAGTAGAGGAGAGATGTGTTCGTGTTTCTGTAGTTTGAGCAGGTTATTGATGAATATTTAGCTTTTACTCTGGCTGTGTTATTATTCTGACTCACAGTAACAACGAGTGGAGTAGCCTACTGTGTCTCTGTGTGTGCAGCACTGAGCCACACACTATTGTTAAGGGCCAAACCCATTCAATAGGGACAAAAGCAATCGAAATTTGAAGCAACATTGCAGAGTTTCAGCTCAGTGCTTCCACCATATGGTTGAAAAGCGCTATCGTCGGAGGGGTAAAAACGAAACTTATCAGCCAGCGCAGCCTCGTAATGTCCCTTTATGCATTTTTCATGTGGTAAAAAGCACTGGTTGGGGTCAAATCTTGTAAATCTCACTCTGCTGAGTGACCCAAAGTCATTCTGGGGCAAAAAATATCTGTCCGCATAATACCAGGGGGGCATGAATCAGTTTTTGGCAGGTAAAATAGGCCGATTTTTACATTGTAATGTCCCTTTTTACTCAATTTTCAAGTGGTACAAAGCACTGTTTGGGGTCAAATTACTCTGTTGAGGGATCTAATGTAATTTTGGTGCAGAAAAAAAGAAGCCCCCTCAGTGACAAATATCTTAGCGTAAATCCAAGCCAGATTTAAAGGGACAACGAGGAGTTTTGGAAAAGCTAAGCGTTTTCACACTACATTTATGAGCCTCCGCGCGCACCGTGAAATTCTTTGACCGGCGCAAGACAGACTCATGTTTTCATTCATCAAGAATTAAAGTCAGAGGTTCGAAGACGATCGCATACCGTCGTAGTTCCGTCCATAAACGGCGATTCGGCGGCGTTATTCTCATGACTCGCCACAAAACCGAAAGTAAAGAAATGCTGGTCGGCTCGCCTGCCACCACTAATAATAACAAAATAACGATAGAGACAAAACGATATATTTATCGAAAATGGGCCCATTAACAAGTGTGGGTAACGTAGATTCATCCACATTAACATGAGACTTTTTTATAACCAAATAGAAACTCCTCGTTGTCCCTTTAAATGTCAATATTCTGGCTGTGCTATTGTTGTCAGTAAGATCATTGATTATTTGCTGTACATTTCTTACATACAGCTCCTTTAAATCCATGAACCTCAAAGTTGTGGTTTGTAGAGAAAGAGGAGCAGCAGATTTTATGATCGGAGTTTTGCAGATTAGTTTCTAGTTCAGGATTAAACCACCATGTCACAACAGGACATTTTGGACACACTCTAGTTCTACAATGAATAACAATCGTATAATGATAGTACTCGTAATTTTTTTTTCTCATTCTGTACATTTTCTATCTCAATGAAAGCTTTGATGGGGCTCAGCGTTGTCAGGCCATTGGTTAGATTCTAATAGTAACTGGAGGGTTCTGTTTGATCAGGGTGACTTTATGGATTACTGGTTGATGAATGGATGCACATGGCTGCAGGAGATGCTGTTGGTGTCCACTGAGAAGATAATTGGGGTTCATACAGACACCAGTTATGAGTGACAGTATGAAGATGCTGTTGTTCATGATGTGTTTAATTGTTTCTGCAGGTGATCAGCAGCTGTTGACGATTAAAGTAGAGGATCCTCCTGAGTTGACCACTAGTCTGGACCAGGAGAACCCAGAGAGTCTACATATTAAAGAAGAAAAGGAAGAACGATTGACCACTCCAGAGTTCCCTATAACTTCTGTTCATGTGAAGAGTGAGGATGAGGAGGAGAAACCTCAGTTCCTACGACCTCATCAAAGACAAACTGAGGCCGAGCCTCCATCCAGCAGCTCAGCTGAACAGATGGAGGCTGATGGAGACGACTGTGGAGGATCTGAACCAGCCAGGAACTCAGATCAACCTGAAGATCTTCAACCAGATACAGATGATGAGGTCTCAGAGTCATTGTCTAAAGTTGGTGACAGTGATGATGACTGGAGAGTAACCAGAGCACCTGAATCAGGTTTGAACAGTAAAGCTGGTAAGAAGACTCACCGCTGCTCAGATTGTGGGATAATATTTAAATCAACCTGGGATTTGAAGAGACACGTGAGAATCCATACGGGAGAGAAACCATTTGACTGTGCTACCTGTGGTAAAAAATTTAGACGACAACAGCATCTTCGTGGACATATGAGAGTCCATACAGGGGAGAGACCATTTAGTTGTGCTATTTGTGGACAAACATTTACCCGGCAGAAACATTGTTTAATGCACACAAGAGTCCATTCAAAAGCAAAACCATTTGGTTGCAGTGTTTGTGGAAAAACCTTTATGGAGCCAGTGGATTTTGTGTTGCACGTGAAATACCATACAGGAGGGAAAGTATTCGGTTGTTTTGATTGTGGGGAAATATTTTCCCAACATGATGATCTTGAGAAGCACATGAAAGAAGTCCATACAGATTTTAAACCATTTGATTGTTGTGTTTGTGGGAGTACATATGAAACAATAGCAAATCTCATGGGACACATGAAATCCCATACAGGAGAAAAACCACATGTATGCACTATCTGCGGGAAAAGATTCGTTCGAAAGGAATATCTTATTATACACAGAAAAAAACACACAGAAGAGAAATCATTTGACTGTGCTACCTGTGGTAAAAAATTTAGTCGGAGAGGGAAGCTTAGAGACCACATCAGAATCCATACAGGAGAAAAACCATTTAGTTGCAGTTTTTGTAGCCGTCAATTCGGAGGTTGGTCTACCTGGAAGAGACACGAGAGTGTATGTAAACTCAGGAATGTTACTGAAGCCAGCAGCAGTGTGTGAGGCTGCAGTTATTGAACTGTAACAGCTCATCACAATGTAAATATTTGAAGTTCATATGAGTTATGAAATTGTTGTATTGTTACTACCTCAAATTTATTTTCTGGGCAAATTGAATCGTAGGCAACTGGACTTGCATTTGTTCAGAAAAAAGTATATATACATGTCCTATGTTGTCTAAGGATACTGATTGGTCACATGTTTCCGCCTTGGAGCACAAAGTTCCAGGTGTTCTTGGGGTAGGAATTCCTAACACCTAATGTCACAAGTATATAAACGTTGGATTTCCGTTTCATTTAGTTTTGTTTTGTAACTACATTTGCATCATGAGTTGGTATATTGAGATTGTCATGTGTTGATGTGCTGATATGTTTTATGTATTATGATGTATTTTAATGGATGTGTGCAATGTAGCGGCTTGGCGCCCAAGACAAGTTTCCCTTCACGGGACAATAAAGCATACTTTACTTTTACCTTCATTTTATGAATTGTCCATTTTTCTGACAACTGGAAAGCGCTCAGCGTTGTTCCAAGCTCCATGTTCCGACATGTGTCATGTGTTCTTACTAATATGTTTTATGTATTATGATGTATTTTACTTTTTTTTAAAGTATATTTTTCGGCTTTTTGCCTTTATTTGATAGTGATGACAGTAGAGATAGACAGGAAATGGGGAGGCAGAGAGAGGGGGAATGACACGCAGGAAAGGTCTGCCCGACGCGGGATTCGAACCGGGGACGCCTGCGGCGAGGACTGTAGCCTCTACATGGGGCGGCTGCTCTACCCACTGCGCCACGCACCGCCCCATGATGTATTTTACTTTTATCTTCATTTTATGAACTGTCATTTTTCTGACTTCCTACACCATTACATACCGCGATACTGTGATCGACATGTTCGATTGCTCATGCCTGTGTTATGGCTGTGGCCAACATGTTGATATTGACTCAAAAATGTTATTTTATTCTAAGAAACCAAATTAACTATACACATAGTACTACCACACCACCAGCCATAGTGGCAGTGTATCTCAGCAGCAGCAGCTGTGAGGGCCCAGGTGATCTTCAGAGTCTTCAGAAGGGAGATAGAAGCTGGGTGTTGTGTGTTGTGGTGTTGGTATTTTACAATGTTATTAACCGTAGTAGTGCTGTATTGTGCAGAAAATTGGGGAACACGCCTTAGAATGGGCCCTAATATCATAAAATAGTCAAGTTTTATTTAGAATTTTGGTTTGTCCTTCCTGGAGAAAACTACACCAGTCACCATTGGGCTGCAGAGATGTTGATTCAACTGAACTGTAACAGGTCATAACAACATGATAAATATGGACTGCACGTTTTACATTTGTATTGTTTTTTATATCCCTAAATCCCTATATTTATATTTTATGGTGTGTGGTGGAAATGACTGAGACCCCAAGAGACAGGTGTTCTTTTTATCAAAAAGACATACAACACATGATACATTTCATTAAAATAGGGATTTATGTAGGCTACTTGTCTATACTATTAGATCACAATTTAATTCAATATTAAGAGGGATTGAATGTCACAAATCTGGCCCAGGGACAAAGGAAATAAAATAAAAATCATACATGAAAACCAGTGTTTATATAGTAAAAAAAACAATCACAGATCTATACTTTAATTTTTCAAAGTTCCTCTTGATGTCAAGTCAGTGTGCCAAAAATAAAAAAAACAAGAAATGTGTTTTCATTTTTATTACATCTGCCAGGAACACAAATTCTACATAGTTGAAGAATCGACCAAGGTACGTTTTATCAGTCTGTTTTCTGGGAATAATTGACATAAGGAGAAACCAGATACAAGCCGTTTTTTCGTTTTTTCGTTTTGGAAAAAAAAACGGAAATCAAAATTTCAGTTTGTTTTCTCGTTTTTGGTTCTTATTTAACAAAACGAATTTACCACTCAATATTTTGTTTCCGTGGGTGGGCGGGTCCTAGTGTGCTTCCTTGCCCTGTGCCCTTCAAAATAAAAGTTCCTCAATTTGATAATGTCGACAAAAATATTACTGTAGGCTACAGACACTAGCAGACATAGAGGACCCCATCACCCACAGTCAAGACTGACACGGCTTCAAATAACAATAATAGTAGGCTATTCATAATGAAAATGAGAACTTATGAAGTTATGATGACTTCAGTGTAGACTAGTTGATGTTTAGCCACAAGGTGGCACAGTTATTACATGAAGAGTAGATCTGAGGGCTTTACTACGACGGAGGCTCACAACATATCGTGTGTATTATTGAAAGCGAGGGGTGTGCCTATAGGCTATAGGCTAGTGAGTACAGAGTGTTTACTCTGTACAGTGACAAAGACTGTAGGCTACAGTAACTTCGTTCAATATACAGTAGATACTACTTCAAAGTGGCCATTTCACTCGCGGGGAGCGAGATTCACGCAACGCGTGAAATGTGAGTGACAAAGTGATCACACATAAGAGCATTATGACTGATAGCTCCCCTGGTAGAACAGCTCCCTCAGTAAGCTGAATCATCCGCTAGTGTGGGTTCGCGTCTCATTTTAGGTTGTGTTTTCTTTTCTCATCATCATTATGATCACATATGGCTTAAGTTTGAGCAAATAAATGAGCAAATGAGCATTAATTCTCCGCCGGGCCGAGGCACCAACTTCCCTGCTTGTGTACGTATTTGTCTGCAACGGCTTATGACACGCGCCTTCCCTGCAGACTGACAGCCCAGGACAGGTGCTGAAGTGTGGGAGAGGAGGGAGAGACTGGGCTCCGCGGGGCTCTTGCAACTTGCGGCGGATCAGGAAGGGTGGAGGACCGACATGACAGGGGGTCTTGGTCTCCTGGTACCTGTGCTGGCCAGGAAAATGCACAGTGTACACGTGTACATATTTAAGTACACGTTCACATCCCTATAAACATGTACACAAGCAGGGAAGTTGGTGCCTCGGCCCGGCGGAGAATTAATGCTCATTTGCTCATTTATTTGCTCAAACTTAAGCCATATGTGATCATAATGATGATGAGAAAAGAAAACACAACCTAAACTGAGACACGAACCCACACTAGCGGATGATTCAGCTTACTGAGGGAGCTGTTCTACCAGGGGAGCTATCAGTCATAATGCTCTTGTGTGTGATCACTTTGTCACTCACATTTCACGCGTTGCGTGAATCTCGCTCCCCGCAAGTGAAATGGCCACTTTGAAGTAGTATCTACTGTATATTGAACGAAGTTACTGTAGCCTACAGTCTTTGTCACTGTACAGAGTAAACACTCTGTACTCACTAGCCTATAGCCTATAGGCACACCCCTCGCTTTCAATAATACACACGATATGTTGTGAGCCTCCGTCGTAGTAAAGCCCTCAGATCTACTCTTCATGTAATAACTGCGCCACCTTGTGGCTAAACATCAACTAGTCTACACTGAAGTCATCATAACTTCATAAGTTCTCATTTTCATTATGAATAGCCTACTATTATTGTTATTTGAAGCCGTGTCAGTCTTGACTGTGGGTGATGGGGTCCTCTATGTCTGCTAGTGTCTGTAGCCTACTAGCCTACAGTAATATTTTTGTCGACATTATCAAATTGAGGAACTTTTATTTTGAAGGGCACAGGACAAGGAAGCACACTAGCCAATCAGAGGACCCGCCCACCCACGGAAACAAAATATTGAGTGGTAAATTTGTTTTGTTAAATAAGAACCAAAAACGAGAAAACGAACTGAAATTTTGATTTCCGTTTTTTTTTCCAAAACGAAAAAACGAAAAAACGGCTTGTATCTGGTTTCTCCTTATGTCAATTATTCCCAGAAAACAGACTGATAAAACGTACCTCCGTCAGAATCACCCATATGCAAATGTGCCTTCCACCAGCAAAACGTCACCAAAACTCAGCCAAGTGTGGAGAAATGGGACAGGGCCAATCACACTAACCTGAGTCTGTGGTTGACTAGACACTGGAATAAGAGAGTAACGACACTTCCATTGTCTCCCGTGGTAAGCATTATGCGCCCTGAGTGCAGGATATGGCTATTGCAAAAGAGCCCAGAAAACCCATTCACTCCAATGTATGTGTGTTGCCCACTTGCTTGTAAATTGATGAAAACGGCCGTGTTTTTGTTTTTAGGTGTCTTGCTCATATCAGATTACACTCATAATTTGTTTATTATAAAATGTAGATTGAAACATTCATGTAGAAAACTGTTTTGTTTTGTTTTTTTACTTGCCTAGAAATGAAATGTCCTTAAACAATTGAAAATACCACACTTGTCAGTTCTTGGGCACTTTTGCAATACCCATATTCCGCCATCAGGAGGCGCTTCATTGGACCATGCGTGTCGTTACTCTCTTATTCCAGTGCGCTAGTTTCTACCCGGATGATATTTGCGCACGTACCCAAATCCGGAAGAGAGAGTCCTGGTTGGGGTAAACAATAGAGTCGTTCGGCGGGATCAACCGAGAGTTTGAGTAAAAATGTCTCAGGTGGAGTTTCTGAGAGGATTCGTTACCGAGAGACTCACCGCCGCCTCCCAGGAAATCTTAGCGGCCGTGGACAGAGTCGTAGCCGGCTACGAGGCGGAGGCTTCGGGCTTCAGACAGGAGATCGAGCGGCAGAGGAACCTGCTGGATGTTCTCCTGCAGCCTCGAGTCGCTCTCAACAAAACAGGTTGGTGATTCAGTTTTAAAGGAGCTGTAAAACTGTGGCCAAAAACTGTTGCGGTCAAAGTCAAAACATCCCAGACTCACACGGTCAGTCTCAAAGTAAAGATTCCTCTCTAAAACATGTTAAACTGCATTAGTAGCAGTCAGGGTCCAAAACTAACTTTTTAGTGGTAACGTCTGATTCTCAGGCCAGAGCTCGTTAAAGCAGAAGTAAGTGATATATTTGTGTTAATATAAGCCTTAAATAGTTATATCTTCCGACAGCAATCACTTACATAGAGTGTTTGGTCTGAAACACGGGTCTGTCAGTCACTCTGCTCTGCTGTAAGCCGAGGAGAAAACATTTATCGTATCCTACAGTTTTTACCCAATGAGGAGAGAGAACGGCATGCAGGGCTGTGTGTGCAGCCAAGGGACGCCGTGAATGTGGCGACGTAGGACTGCTATGGTGCGTTCAAGGAAACTCGTATTTTTCCGACCGTGAAGTGGTACCAGTTCGATCTGGTACGAGTTCACGGTCGGAAGTTACGAGTGGCCGTTATAGTGACTTTCACCGGTAAAACAGGTCGGAAAAACACGAGTGGGTTGCCTGGAACGCTACAAAGTCGTAAGTTGTGACTTGAAGCTGTAATTTACGATTTCAAAAGCCTGCCTGGAACGCAGAATTAGCGAAAACGACCGGACCACTTACTTCTGCTTTAACTTCATAAACAATCCAGGCGCTCATTTAAATGTTTATAAACACAGACACAGCTAAATCAGACTGACACAGGATGCAGCTCATAACATGTGTCACACACACACACACACACACACACACACACACACACACACACACACACACACACACACACACACACACACACACACACACACCATATCAGTGCTTATAGAAAGATGATCATGTGTCTGTCTGATCAGCTCTGTCTTGACCTTAAGATCGTGGGTTTGATTCCCATGTTGACAGAGATGGCACAACCGGCTTTCTTTTCTTCCATTATTATTATATTACCTGTGCTCTGTGGTATGTCTGTCTGTTTTTTAATGTGAGGACTGCGGATGGAAACTAGCTCTGAGCCAAATCTGGCACACTTACATGACGCCACAGCGTTAATTTGTTCATTAATGTGCATTGTCCTCAACAAATAAACAATAAATGAAATGAAATGAAATAGTGACATATTGAGTGATTTTTAATGATTATTTGCTGTACATTTCTTACACAGCTCCTTTAAATCAATGAACCTCAAAGTTGTGGTTTGTAGACAAAGAGGAGCAGCAGATTTTATGATTGGAGTTTTGCGGATTAGTTCACACTCAGCAAGTTCTACAATGAATAACAATCGTATAATGATAGTACTCATAAGCCGTGTTTCCACTGCAGGAGTTCCTGGTAAAGGGAGGGGGTAGGAACTTCTACAGGAACCGTCCTCTCACTCGGCCCTCTCAGTGGCCGTGTCTCCACTGCAGAGTCGGACCCCGTGGCGACGTCATGAGTTTTGCGCCGCTTAATCGCTGTGTGACAGTTTCGACCGTGACATCACCCAGGCAGGTCAAAGCACATGCACAAAAATCATAACAACAACGAAGAAGAAGGATGGAAGGAGCTGAGGCGGTAGGCGCGTTTCTGTGCACATGGCGGCTGATTGTAATCCTGCTTGAGTTTTTTTTTTTTTTTTTTTTTTTACTTTTCACGGCATTGTTTTGCGGTGTGATGTGTGTGATCCCCAGTGGGTCGAGGTGCGCTGATATTTTCATTTCGCCGCGATGACTCAAACCCCCTCTGAATCTCCTCGGTGCTGTAGACTGCAATCAATGTCTGCACCTCACCGTCGGTCCATTTGTGTACATCTTCCTGCTGTGTTCTTGTTGTTTACAGCGGTGTCTGCTAGGCTAATGCTCCCCTTCTGCTCCCCCTTTTAAAAATGCTGGTTGTTTTGGTGCTTTCTGGTAGCGTCAGAGCCTGCTCTAGCTTTAGCCAATCAGCGCCGGGTTAACCTCGAGCCCCACCCAGGAGCTTTTCAGGGCCGAACGGAGTACCTACCCTGGAGTAGGTACTCCGTTGGCCCCCGTAAAAGTTCCTGTGAATAGCCCTGTGGGGGAGGTTCCTGCAGTGGAAACACACACCAACGGGGCTGGCCCCGTAAAATTACCCCGAAGTTCCTGCAATGGAAACGCACCTATAGTTTTTTTTCCTCATTCTGTACATTTTCTATCTCAATGAAAGCTTTGATGGGGCTCAGCGTTGTCAGGCCATTGGTAAGATTCTAATAGTTTACAATACTTTATTACTACTAGTTATTATTGGAGGTGTACTTTGATGGTGGTAACTGGAGGGTTCTGTTTGATCAGTTTGACTTTATGGATTACTGATTGATGAATGGATGCACATGGCTGCAGGAGATGCTGTTGGTGTCCACTGAGAAGATAATTTTGGTTCACAGCAGTTATATGAGTGACAGTATGAAGACACTGTTGTTCATGATGTGTGTTTCATTGTTTCTGCAGGTGATCAGCACCTGTTGATGATTAAAGTAGAGGATCCTCCTGAGTTGACCACTAGTCTGGACCAGGAGAACCCAGAGAGTCTACATATTAAAGAAGAAGAGGAAGAACTATTGACCACTCCAGAGTTCCCCATCACTTCTGTTCATGTGAAGAGTGAGGATGAGGAGGAGGAACCTCAGTCCCTACAACCTCATCAAAGACAAACTGAGGCAGAGCCTCCATCCAGCAGCTCAGCTGAACAGATGGAGGCTGATGGAGACGACTGTGGAGGATCTGAACCAGCCAGGAACTCAGATCAACCTGAAGATCTTCAACCAGATACAGATGATGAGGTCTCAGAGTCGTTCTCTGAAGCTGAAGACAGTGATGATGACGGGAGAGAAACGAGAGCATCTAAGTCAGGTTTGAACAGTGAAGCTGTTCATGTAAATGATGAAGAATGTGACACTGGTAAGAAGTCTCGCAGCTGCTCAGAGTGTGGGAAAACATTTAAAGCACCCTCGGATTTGAAGATGCACATGAGAACCCATACAGGAGAGAAACCCTTTGAATGTGCAATCTGTGGTAAAAAATTTACACAACGAAGTAAGCTTCCTGAACATATGAGAATCCATACAGGAGAGAAACCATTTGACTGTGCTACATGTGGTAAAAAATTTAGACAACGACACCATCTTAATGATCATATGATAACCCATACAGGAGATAAACCATTTGAATGTGCTATCTGTGGTAAAAGATTTACCCGACGACGTAGTCTTCCTCCACATATGAGAACCCATACAGGAGAGAAACGATTTGAATGTGCTACATGTGTGTGTGGGAGTACATATGCAACAGTATCGAATCTCGCGAGACACATGAAATCCCATACAGGAGAGAAACCACATGTATGCAGTATCTGCGGGAAAAGATTCATTCGAAAGGAATGTCTTAAGTTACACACAAGAAACCATACAGGAGAGAAACCATTTGACTGTGCTACATGTGGCAAAAAATTTAGTCGACGTGGGAGCCTTAGAGACCACATCAGAATCCATTCAGGAGAAAAAAACATTTAATGCATACATGTCAAATATTTAAAGTTCGTATGAGTTATGAAATTGTTTCTATAAAACAGCTTGTTCATGAAATGACTATCTCAAATTCATTGATGGTGTGTTCCAGGTGTTCTCGGGGGCAGGAATTCCTAACATCCTATATCATAAGTATATTAACGTTGGACTTTCGTTTCATTTAGTTTTCTTTTTTGTTTTGTTTTGTAACTACATTTGCATCATGAGTTGGTATATTGAAATTGCCATGTGTCTTACTGATATGTTTGATCTATTATGATGTATTTAAATGGATGTGTGCAATGTAGTGGCTTGGCGCCCAAGACAAGTTTCCCTTCACGGGACAATAAAGCATACTTTACTTTTACCTTCATTTTATGAATCATCCATTTTTCTGACAACTGGAAAGCGCTCAACGTTGTTCCAAGCTCCAAGTTTCAACACCATTACATACCGCGATACTGTGATCGACATGTTCGATTGCTCATGCCTGTGTTATGGCTGTGGCCAACATGTTGATATTGACTCAAAAATGTTATTTTATTCTAAGAAACCAAATTAACTATACACATAGTATTACCACACCACCAGCCATAGTGGCAGTGTATCTCAGCAGCAGCAGCAGTTGTGAGGTGATCTTCAGAGTCTACAGAAGTGAGATAGAAGCTGGGTGTTGCTATTTTACAATGTTGTTAATCGTAGTAGTGCTGCATTGTGCAGAAAATTGGGGAACACGCCTTAGAATGGGCCCTAAAATAATAAAATAGTCAAGTTTTATTTCGAAGTTTGGTTTAGTCCTTTCTGGAGAAAGCTGCACCAGTCACCACTGGGCTGCAGAGATGTTGATTCAACTAAACTTTAACAGGTTATAACAACATGATAAATATGGACTGCACAACGTGTTACATTTTTATTGTTTTTTTATAAAAGTATAACAATTTCCGGTATACTTGTACTTGGTGGAAACATCTTTTTGAGGTTTTATTCATTTTAAATTGGAAAATCTTTTTCTATGAACTTTTGGGCTTAATGATTAAAATGTGTTAGATAGAAAATTACATTTTAAAAGGTCTTTGTCTCTTTGTTTTTGAATCCTCCACTGCTGCTTCTTTATCAAATTAAAGCTTCAAATCTACCAAAAATCATCACAGAGACTTTCATTATAGTTTCCAATGATATCAGAGTTTTTCTTCTTAGCATTTTTGTTGTTCTTCCAAGATATTACTCTACCGCCATGTTGTGTGTCTGAATCATTCCTTCAATTACTGTAAGCCTTTGTAAAAGGGGAACTATGCAAGTTCAGTCGCTTTTCCGCTGTTTTGCTAACCCACCTCCTGGCCATGTGCATTTGTTTTCAGTGAAGCTGGTGAGAGATCAATCCATGGAGCGGTGGATAACGTTACATTTCATATACGATGTTATGACGCGTATAGTTGTGTAGTCTTATCTGTCATAAACATTATGAGTTACAGGTTGCGTTTGTGTTGCTGTGCCGCCAAGACCCGATCAGGGACACCAGAGGCGTTGACCTTTATCAACCAAGAGAGGCTAGGTGGAAGGCAGAGAGCCTCCATTCTCCCTTTAGTAAGTTACAAGTCAGTGACTTGAAGTCATTTATTTGTATGATTATTTAAGTTAATATAGAGGACTTTAGGTGATACAATCCAAATGAAATTCATTTATAAACTTGGGATTGTTCCATCACAACACGTCTTGTTGGAAATGACAATCTGTCACATTTAAATATATATATCATGCTGTATTGGCATGATGATCTCAGCCATAAAGCTAACATTAAATGTACACGAAATACACAACATTTACCTTGATTTTCTCTAGTTTAAATTGCTTCCAGGGAACCAACTCTGCTCTCCAGCCATGTGCTCTCCTAACAATGACTATTACCGTAATTACAAGTAGCCTTTAAAAAACATCCCTAAATTTACGTTTTGTGGTGTGTGGTGGTGGAAATGACTGAGACCCTAAGAGACAGTGTTCTTTTTATCAAAAAGACATAAAACACAATATATCTTACAACACATGATACATTTCATTAAAATAGGGATTTATGTACCACTTGTCTATAAAGTTACTATTAGATCACAATTTAATTCAATATTAAGAGGGATTGAATGTCACAAATCTGGCCCAGGGACAAAGGAAATAGCCTACAACAAAAGTCATACATGAAAAACAGTGTTATAGCAAAAAAAAACAATCACAGATCTATACTTTAATTTTTCAAAGTTCATCTTGAACTTGATCTTGATGTCAAGTCAGTGTGCCAAAAATAAAAAAAAACAAGAAATGTGTTTTCATTTTTATTACATCGGCCAGGAACACAAATTCTACATAGTTGAAGAATCACCCACATAATATGCAAATGTACCTTCCACCAGCAAAACTCAGCCAAGTGTGGAGAAATGGGACAGGGCCAATCACACTAACCTGAGTCTGTGGTTGACTAGACACTGGAATAAGAGAGTAACGACACTTCCATTGTCTCCCGTGGTAAGCATTATGCGCCCTGAGTGCAGGATATGGGTATTGCAAAAGTGCCCAGAAAACCCATTCACTCCAATGTATGTGTGTTGCCCACTTGCTTGTAAATTGATGAAAACTGCTGTGTTTTTGTTTTTAGGTGTCTTGGTCATATCAAATTACACTCATAATTTGTTTATTATAAAATGTAGATTGAAACATTCACGTAGAAAACTGTTTTGTTTTGTTTTTTTACTTGCCTAGAAATGAAATGTCCTTAAATTATTGAAAATACCACACTTGCTCATTCACTCACAATGCAGAGTTGTCAGTTCTTGGGCACTTTTGCAATACCCATATTCCGCCATCAGGAGGCGCTTCATTGGACCAATGCGTGTCGTTACTCTCTTATTCCAGTGCGCTAGTTTCTACCCGGATGATATTTGCGCACGTACCCAAATCCGGAAGAGAGAGTCCTGGTTGGGGTAAACAATAGAGTCGTTCGGCGGGATCAACCGAGAGTTTGAGTAAAATGTCTGAGGTGGAGTTTCTGAGAGGATTCGTTACCGAGAGACTCACCGCCGCCTCCCAGGAAATCTTAGCGGCCGTGGACAGAGTCGTAGCCGGCTACGAGGCGGAGGCTTCGGGCTTCAGACAGGAGATCGAGCGGCAGAGGAACCTGCTGGATGTTCTCCTGCAGCCTCGAGTCGTTCTCAACAAAACAGGTTGGTGATTCAGTTTTAAAGGAGCTGTAAAACTGTGGCCAAAAGCTATTGCGGTCAAAGTCAAAACATCCCAGACTCTAGGTTGCCAGACTCTGCTCACTCACACTGTCAGTCTCAAAGTAAAGATGCTCATGCCTCTCTAAAACATGTTAAACCGCAGTAGTTGCAGTCAGGGTCAACTAACTTTTTAGTGGTAACACCACACACACACACACACACACACACACACACACACATACACGCACACACACACACACACACACACACCATGAACCAGCTTCATGTGATTACAGTTACAGACACACACACACATCAAAACACACAGGTAACATACAAATGCGCACGTAAGCGTGCACTCCTCTCCCACACTCTAACACACACAGGTAACTTCATGTGATTACACACACACACACCATATCAGTGCTTATAGAAAGATGATCATGTGTCTGTCTGATCAGCTCTGTCTTGACCTTAAGATCGTGGGTTTGATTCCCATGTTGACAGAGATGGCAAAACCGGCTTTCTTTTCTTCCATTATTATTAGGGCCACGGGCAATCACACCGGGCACTGGTCCCAACAGCTATGAAATAGCTGCAGGGACCACTACTGTTATTGTGTGGATTTTTTCCTACTTTTTATTATTATAAGCATTCACACTATTGTTCTTCTGTTCGGCCATTTTCTTCCGCCTTTTTACGGTCTTCTTCTAGTCCTTCATACTTTGTGCTATTTCAACAATTCATATATCAAAACGTGCTGAGCAATCTTGTTATGTGATGTTGAACTCTGCTCCCCTCCCCCACCCTCAATTGGTTACAGGTGTTCGTTAAGAGACGCATTAATTGCTTCTGCCACCATTTGCAGCACATCATCACATTACAATGGCAACATGCTTATGTCTGTGCTCTCTGTGGCGAAGTGGCAGAGTAAAGGTTTATTGATCATGAGGTCATGTTTCTTGTTTATACCACTGCACTAAGATTGATTTGCACTGGAACTACAGCTTTGGGCTCGTTAACTTCAGAGTGAGACAGAGTGCAGTTCATCAACAGACAATAGTCTCTGCAACTGTGTGTACACTGTGGCCTAGAGGCAGAGTGAAAGTCTGCTGACCATGAGGTTGTGGGTTCGATACCTACCTTGGTCAACCATTTGAATGGTGATCACTGCTTGCACTATTTGCTAATTCTGCAACAGCGTTCAGCTGCTTTCAGCATTCACACGCATTTCCATCAGGAAATGCTACTTTATCTAGTTATTTTTCCACTTCCACTCAAAGAGTTGCAGGCCAAATTATATATCAAAACATGCGGTTCGATCGGGATCGCTGTGCTATTACTTTTCTCAACAGTTTACGAATTTTTCGCAACAGTTTACGAATTTTTCGCAACGTAAGTCGCGAAAAACTGCGCAAAATTTTTGCATTGAAATCAATGGGACGGGCGGAGAAAAAAAGACCAATCATTGGAGTTTAACAAACATCTACTGCTCAGGCATACTTTCACCTAGAGACTTCATTTAAACTTTAAACTGTAGACACAAGTCTTGTGTATTGTCGTATTACTCCACGTTTTGATAGGTCATATAGTTTTTGATCAATCCCTGTTCAATGACCATGATCATTTTTGGAGAAATTATGAGATTATAATGGGTGTGTATTGGACGGAATGTTCGTGTCAGAGTGCGTGACATCATCGGTTAGAGTGGGAGAGATGCCAGAAAAACTCCAGATTTTTTCTCTTTCCAAATTCCAAACGGCCACAATTTACACTCTACACACATAATTTCCGCCACGTTTGTAGACGAGCTCATCCTCGATCTCTTAATCTGCTCAAAATATCAGAGTGACTTACAGAATTTAAACTCTGAGCCTCTAAGTGCGGCCACGTCTGTCTCTGCTCCTCATTGACTCCAATACAAATATTTTCTGAGAGAAGCAGAACGGCCTGATGTTTTAAAACTGCCAGCGTCACCAAAATATTTACTGTAGAAACACCAAATCGTACCAAAATTTTCAGTAAGTCCTTAGAGCAACGTTGATCTGTGTTTTGTTCTGATAGGAGTTACCGTTTTGTCATGCTAAGCCTAAATGTGAGACCGGTGCAGAGGCAGAAAATGGCTCTTTTTCTCCACGTTTCTGTCTGTCTCAGCCTGCGGGGGCCCCTCAGTGTTTCCCCCAGAAAATGTGTTAGTTAAGGTGGTGTCTGACCTCTTGACCGGGGGGGGGGGGGGGGGCGATCGATCGATCGTCGGAGGGGGGGCGCGCCGTGCCGTGCCGTATTAAGTTTCAGAAACCCTGCCCCTATCGCCGTGGTAACCTCTTTGATCCTCAGGCCAGAGCTCGTTATCTTCATAAACAATCCACCTGGCGCTCGTTTAAATGTTTATAAACACAGACACAGCTAAATCAGACTGACACAGGATGCAGCTACTAACTAACTATGTGTCAAGTCAGTCACACACACAGACTCTAGAGCCAGCTTCATGTGATTACAGTCACACACACACACACACACACAAACACACACACACCTTCATGTGATTAAAACACAGTTAACGTGCAACAGAATTTAAACTTAAACCATGATTTAATCTGGTTTTAAAGTTAAACCTTGTTGGTGTCAAATGCGTCAAATGCCTCTCGTGGGAGCAGCTGATAGAGTCCCCCCCAGCTGAAAGCAGCCCACCCCACCAGCCAGAGGGTCCAGGACCATAGGGACTGCAGTGGAGGAAGGCTGCCTTAACACCCTGCACAATGGCACCCAGTACACAGAAGTTAGACAGGACCAGTCAGCCCATCACCTGGTCCATTCAACAAATCAGTTTATGCTACTGTGATTTATGTAGCCTAGTTAAATACTACAGTAATCATCATAGTGTATTGGCGCAGGAAAGACCATTTAAATCTGTATCAAATATCGATTAATGAATTAATCGATAATTTGCATGTTGGTCTTGGTTAAGTACCACCTTGAAAAAAAAAACAATGTTTTGTTGCTTAAGCTATTCAGTCATTCAATGGTATACTAAAATCCATGTGAAAAAAATGCTTCTCACTGTTCTCAGGTCAAATATTTATATGCAATTAAAATGCAATTAATTGCGATTAATTAATTACAAAGCCTCTAATTAATTAGATTAATTGTTTTAATTGAGTCCTGGCCCTATTACACAAGATAAACACACACACACACACACACACACACACACACACACACACACACACACACACACACACACACACACACACACACACACACACACACACAGTTAACCTAATGTGGTTACAGCTCCTCCATATCAGTGCTTATAGAAAGATGATCATGTGTCTGTCTGATCAGCTCTGTCTTGACCTTAAGATCGTGGGTTTGATTCCCATGTTGACAGAGATGGCACAACCCGCAGTAGCTCCCGTGGCCCATTCAAAATTTCCCGAGAGGAAATTTTCTAGTTATATTACCTGTGCTTTGTGGTGTGTCTGTTTGTTTTTTGTGAGGACTGCGGATGGAAACTAGCTCTGAGCCAAATCTGGCACACTTACATGACGCCACGGCGTTAATTTGTTCATTAAAGCAGAAGTAAGTGGTCCGGTCGTTTTCGCTAATGCTGCGTTCCAGGCCGGCTTTTGAAATCGTAAATTACAGCTTCAAGTCACAACTTACGACTTTGTAGCGTTTCAGGCAACCCACTCGTGTTTTTCCGACCTGTTTTACCAGTGAAAGTCACTATAACGGCCACTCGTAACTTCCGACCCGTGAACTCGTACCAGATCGAACTGGTACCACTTCACGGTTTAATGATTATTTGCTGTACATTTCTTACACAGCTCCTTTAAATCAATGAACCTCAAAGTTGTGGTTTGTAGACAAAGGGGAGCAGCAGATTTTATGATTGGAGTTTTGCAGATTAGTTCACACTCAGCAAGTTCTACAATGAATAACAATCGTATAATGATAGTACTCATAGTTTTTTTTTCTCATTCTGTAAATTTTCTATCTCAATGAAAGCTTTGATGGGGCTCAGCGTTGTCAGGCCATTGGTTAGATTCTAATAGTCTACAATACTTTATTACTACTAGTTATTATTGGAGGTGTACTTTGATGGTGGTAACTGGAGGGTTCTGTTTGATCAGTTTGACTTTATGGATTACTGATTGATGAATGGGTGCACATGGCTGCAGGAGATGCTGTTGGTGTCCACTGAGAAGATAATTTTGGTTCATAGACCAGTTATATGAGTGACAGTATGAAGACACTGTTGTTCATGATGTGTTCCATTGTTTCTGCAGGTGATCAGAACCTGTTGATGATTAAAGTAGAGGATCCTCCTGAGTTGACCTCTAGTCTGGACCAGGAGAACCCAGAGAGTCTACATATTAAAGAAGAAGAGGAAGAACTATTGACCACTCCAGAGTTCCCCATCACTTCTGTTCATGTGAAGAGTGAGGATGAGGAGGAGAAACCTCAGTTCCTACAACCTCATCAAAGACAAACTGAGGCAGAGCCTCCATCCAGCAGCTCAGCTGAACAGATGGAGGCTGATGGAGACGACTGTGGAGGATCTGAACCAGCCAGGAACTCGGATCAACCTGAAGATCTTCAACCAGATACAGATGATGAGGTCTCAGAGTCGTTCTCTGAAGCTGAAGACAGTGATGATGACGGGAGAGAAACGAGAGCATCTGAGTCAGGTTTGAACAGTGAAGCTGTTCATGTAAATGATGAAGAATGTGACACTGGTAAGAAGTCTCGCAGCTGCTCAGAGTGTGGGAAAACATTTAGCACAACCTGGGTTTTGAAGAGACACATGAGAACCCATACAGGAGAGAAACCCTTTGAATGTGCAATCTGTGGTAAAAAATTTAGAATTAAAGCAAATCTTAAAGACCACGTAAGAGTACACACAGGAGAGAAACCCTTTGAATGTGCAATCTGTGGTAAAAAATTTACACAACGAAGTAAGCTTCCTGAACATATGAGAATCCATACAGGAGAGAGGCCATTTGACTGTGCTACATGTGGTAAAAAATTTAGACAACGACACCATCTTAATGATCATATGAGAACCCATACAGCAGAGAAACCATTTGACTGTGCTACATGTGGCAAAAAATTTAGTCGACGTGGGAGCCTTAGAGAACACATCAGAATCCATTCAGGAGAAAAAAACATTTAATGCATACATGTCAAATATTTAAAGTTCGTATGAGTTATGAAATTGTTTCTATAAAACGCCTTGTTCATGAAATGACTACCTCAAATTCATTGATGGTGTGTTCCAGGTGTTCTCGGGGGCAGGAATTCCTAACATCCTATGTCATAAGTATATAAACATTGGACTTTTGTTCAGGGATGCAAACAGCGCGCCGAAAAGCGAAACTCGCTTTTTTCATGACCAATTAGGTGACTTGTGTGAATCGTTCAGATCCGAAGAGTTTTTGTTTTTGGGAGGGGGGGGGGGTCTCAGAGTCTCAGCTCGGGTCAGTAAAATGTTTTTCTAACAGGCTGACAGTGACAATCACGTGAAACTGAGGCGAACTCATTCATGGTCTCTGATTATACTGATAACAGCCTTCCTCCAATGTTGACGCGCGACGTGCGCGCTCATTAAGCGGCGCGTATCCGCGTGCAGTCGGTGCGACGGTGACGCCGTTTTTTCCCCCGTGCATGTCCGTGGAGCTGTGGTGCACGGCTCCCTACACACGTTGCTGTGTCAGGCAGGTGTTTCCACGGAGCTCTGCCCCGTTTCAGAGGTGAAGGGGAGGCGACTCCGCGATGTAGAATGTGTTCAATTAAAGTGAAACTAACACATTATTATTACACACTAAATGAAACATCCCATGTCTTTATTTATTCAGTTTATTTTAATAGTAATAATTATGACTAACATTCAGTGAAGACCTAAAAATCAGTATCTCCAAAATTGAAATGTTGCAAAGGATTTAAAAAAAAAAAAAAGCATTTTTAATATTTTAATATAGAAATGTTGGCCTTCTGAAAACTATGTCCATCTATATGCACTCAATACTTGGTTGGGGTTGAACTACTGGACACCCCCCCCCCCCACGCCAGACAATTCCTCTCTTTTTTGGTCCTGACCCGTTTGCATCCCTGTTTGTTTCATTTAGTTTTCTTTTTTGTTTTGTTTTGTAACTACATTTGCATCATGAGTTGGTATATTGAAATTGCCATGTGTTCTTACTGATATGTTTGATCTATTATGATGTATTTAAATGGATGTGTGCAATGTAGTGGCTTGGCGCCCAAGACAAGTTTCCCTTCACGGGACAATAAAGCATACTTTACTTTTACCTTCATTTTATGAATCATCCATTTTTCTGACAACTGGAAAGCACTCAACGTTGTTCCAAGCTCCAAGTTTCAACACCATTACATACCGCGATACTGTGATCGACATGTTCGATTGCTCATGCCTGTGTTATGGCTGTGGCCAACATGTTGATATTGACTCAAAAATGTTATTTTATTCTAAGAAACCAAATGAACTATACACATAGTACTACCACACCACCAGCCATAGTGGCAGTGTATCTCAGCAGCAGCAGCAGCAGCTGTGAGGGCCCAGGTGATCTTCAGAGTCTTCAGAAGTGAGATAGAAGCTGGGTGTTGGTATTTTACAATGTTGTTAGTAGTTCGTAGTAGTGCTGCATTGTGCAGAAAATTGGGGAACACGCCTTAGAATGGGCCCTAAAATAATAAAATAGTCAAGTTTTATTTTGAAGTTTGGTTTAGTCCTTTCTGGAGAAAGCCACACCAGTCACCACTGGGCTGCAGAGATGTTGATTTAACTAAACTTTAACAGGTTATAACAACATGATAAATATGGACTGCACAACGTGTTACATTTTTATTGTTTTTTATAAAAGTATAACAATTTCTGGTATACTTGTACTTGGTGGAAACATCTTTTTGAGGTTTTATTCATTTTAAATTGGAAAATCTTTTTCTATGAACTTTTGGGCTTAATGATTAAAATGTGTTAGATAGAAAATTACATTTTAAAAGGTCTTTGTCTCTTTGTTTTTGAATCCTCCACTGCTGCTTCTTTATCAAATTAAAGCTTCAAATCTACCAAGAATCATCACAGAGTAAACAAACTTTCATTATAGTTTCCAATGATATCAGAGTTTTTCTTCTTAGCATTTTTGTTGTTCTTCCAAGATATTACTCTACCGCCATGTTGTGTGTCTGAATCATTCCTTCAATTACTGTAAGCCTTTGTAAAAGGGGAACTATGCAAGTCCAGTCGCTTTTCCGCTGTTTTGCTAACCCACCTCCTGGCCATGTGCATTTGTTTTCAGTGAAGCTGGTGAGAGATCAATCCATGGAGCGGTGGATAAAGTTACATTTCATATACGATGTTATGACGCGTATAGTTGTGTAGTCTTATCTGTCATAAACATTATGAGTTACAGGTTGCGTTTGTGTTGCTGTGCCGCCAAGACCCGATCAGGGACACCAGAGGCGTTGACCTTTATCAACCAAGAGAGGCTAGGTGGAAGGCAGAGAGCCTCCATTCTCCCTGTAAAAAGTTACAAGTCAGTGACTTGAAGTCATTTATTTGTATGATTATTTAAGTTAATATAGAGGACTTTAGGTGATACAATCCAAATGAAATTCATTTATAAACTTGGGATTGTTCCATCACAACACGTCTTGTTGGAAATGACAATCTGTCACATTTAAATATATATATCATGCTGTATTGGCATGATGATCTCAGCCATAAAGCTAACATTAAATGTACACGAAATACACAACATTTACCTTGATTTTCTCTAGTTTAAATTGCTTCCAGCCATGTGCTCTCCTAACAATGACTATTACCATAATTACAAGTAGCCTTTAAAAAACATCCCTAAATTTACGTTTTGTGGTGTGTGGTGGTGGAAATGACTGAGACCCTAAGAGACAGTGTTCTTTTTATCAAAAAGACATAAAACACAATATATCTTACAACACATGATACATTTCATTAAAATAGGGATGTATGTACCACTTGTCTATAAAGTTACTATTAGATCACAATTTAATTCAATATTAAGAGGGATTGAATGTCACAAATCTGGCCCAGGGACAAAGGAAATAGCCTACAACAAAAATCATACATGAAAAAAAAAACAAAAAAACAATCACAGATCTATACTTTAATTTTTCAAAGTTCCTCTTGATGTCAAGTCAGTGTGCCAAAAATAAAAAACAAGAAATGTGTTTTCATTTTTATTACATCTGCCAGGAACACAAATTCTACATAGTTGAAGAAACACCCATGCAAATGTGCCTTCCACCAGCAAAACGTCACCAAAACTCAGCCAAGTGTGGAGAAATGGGACAGGGCCAATCACACTAACCTGAGTCTGTGGTTGACTAGACACTGGAATAAGAGAGTAACGACACTTCCATTGACTCCCGTGGTAAGCAGTTGCAAAAGAGCCCAGAAAACCCATTCACTCCAGTGTATGTGTGTTGCCCACTTGCTTGTAAATTGATGAAAACAGCCGTGTTTTTGTTTTTAGGTGTCTTGGTCATATCAAATTACACTCATAATTTGTTTATTATAAAATGTAGATTGAAACATTCATGTAGAAAACTGTTTTGTTTTGTTTTTTTACTTGCCTAGAAATGAAATGTCCTTAAATTATTGAAAATACCACACTTGCTCATTCACTGCCAAAATCATTGGCCTCCCCACCCCCATCCTCTCTGACCTCAACACCATAGCCATAACACGCAGAGCACTCACCATCACCCAGGAGGACCCCAGTCACCCCCTAAACCCGTACTTTGTGCTGCTTCCATCTGGCCGCCGGTACAGGTCCCTGACCTGGAAGAGGGTCAAGTTCAGCCGAAGCTTCGTCCCCTCGGCTATAACAGAACTAAATAGATTGCGTCGCTAAATGTGTGTTCCTGTTTAATGTGTATGGGTGGGTAATGTAATGTATGTATATGTATCTTGAGGTTGTGTGTGGCGTACGGGGGTGAAAACAAGTTTCCTTGCAAAGGACAAATAAAGCTGAATCTGAATCTGAATCTGAACTCACAATGCAGAGTTGTCAGTTCTTGGGCACTTTTGCAATACCCATATTCCGCCATTAGGAGGCGCTTCATTGGACCATGCGTGTCGTTACTCTCTTATTCCAGTGCGCTAGTTTCTACCCGGATGATATTTGCGCACGTACCCAAATCCGGAAGAGAGAGTCCTGGTTGGGGGAAACAATAGAGGCCCAATTCCAATCCGACCCCTCACGGACTCACTGACTTAGAGGCGCGTTCACGGGAAGTCCGTGAGTGTGTGAGGGCTGTTCCGTTGTCAGATCATCAAGTCAGTGAGTCAGTGAATGAGCCCTTACTGCCCCCTTACCGTAAGTCAGCACCGATGCTGACTTTGGGTAGGGGAATTACCCACAGTTCATAGCGTTGTGAAGTCAAACACATGAGATGCCGTCGGAACGCGAGTGTTAAAAAAAAAGAAAAGTAAATTAACACACGTGGACAGAGAGAGCTCCGCCAGTCTCTTATTGTTAATGGACAGGAGCAACAACCAAAAAAAAGAAAGAAAGAAAAAAAAAAGAAGAAGTTTACTGTCAGTATTAACGTGCAGTTTGTGATTATTGATGATGATTTGATCAGATCTGATCCGGGAACATTTTGTTTTGAGTCCGTCCCCCTCACACACCTTGTGCGCGTTGAAAGTACGTAAATTATCGGTCCAAGACCGGAGTCAACAACATTTTGTTGTCAAGGTAACATGTCGTGAGAGTGTGTAAGTGCTGTTCCATTCATACTTACAGCATCTGGACCCTCACAGACTCTCACACTCTGTCACTTACAGCTGACGTCACTTTAGTCAGTGAGGGTTCAGGGCCTGAGTCTTTAGGGGGCGGATTGGAATTAGGGGAGAGTCGTTCGGCGGGATCTGTCGCTACCCGATCTGCGACGCTACCCGATCTGTGACAGCCACGTACGGCAACTCCACTTGGACAAACTTAGTTGAATTGACTTAGGATCACTGCCCTATGTGCGTCGCCAGAGACGGTTTATCTTTTTATTTTTAATTTTTTTAAATACTTTATTAGTAATGTAAATTGAGGGTTGTGGTGGTCTGGATCTTGATGCTCAGAAAACAGGAACACAGACGGACTTTTAATGTTTACTGTCCTCTTTTCTCGCCGGCCTCATCACCATGACAACCACAAACAATCACAACTACCACAACACTCACTGAATAAACGAGTCTGCCGCGGCTGTCTTATGACGGACCTCCGCGGTTTTTATTTTATTTTATTTTATTTTTTAATCATTTTCACAGTACCGTATTTTAATTTCACAGAACTTTAAGCATGTACGCAAATCGGGCAGTGCCCAAATAAAGTTTGTCCAAGTGGAGTTGCCGTAGGCAGCTGTCCAAGATGGCGGCCAGACCAGTTTTGTCACAGATCGGGTAGCGTCGCAAATCGGGTAGTGACAGGATCAACCGAGAGTTTGAGTAAAATGTCTGAGGTGGAGTTTCTGAGAGGATTCGTTACCGAGAGACTCACCGCCGCCTCCCAGGAAATCTTAGCGGCCGTGGACAGAGTCGTAGCCGGCTACGAGGCGGAGGCTTCGGGCTTCAGACAGGAGATCGAGCGGCAGAGGAACCTGCTGGATGTTCTCCTGCAGCCTCGAGTCGTTCTCAACAAAACAGGTTGGTGATTCAGTTTTAAAGGAGCTGTAAAACTGTGGCCAAAAGCTGTTGCGGTCAAAGTCAAAACATCCCAGACTCTAGGTTGCCAGACTCTGCTCACTCACACTGTCAGTCTCAAAGTAAAGATGCTCATGCCTCTCTAAAACATGTTAAACTGCAGTAGTTGCAGTCAGGGTCCAAAACTAACTTTTTAGTGGTAACACACACACACACACACACACACACACACACACACACACACACACACACACACACACACACACACACACACACACACCATGAACCAGCTTCATGTGATTACAGTTACAGACACACACACACATCAAAACACACAGGTAACATACAAATGCGCACGTAAGCGTGCACTCCTCTCCCACACTCTAACACACACAGGTAACTTCATGTGATTACACACACACACACACACCATATCAGTGCTTATAGAAAGATGATCATGTGTCTGTCTGATCAGCTCTATCTTGACCTTAAGATCGTGGGTTTGATTCCCATGTTGACAGAGATGGCAAAACCGGCTTTCTTTTCTTCCATTATTATTAGGGCCACGGGCAATCGCACCGGGCACTGGTCCCAACAGCTATGAAATAGCTGCAGAGACCACTACTGTTATTGTGTGGATTTTTTCCTACTTTTTAAGCATTCACACTATTGTTCTTCTGTTCGGCCATTTTCTTCCGCCTTTTTACGGTCTTCTTCTAGTCCTTCATACTTTGTGCTATTTCAACAATTCATATATCAAAACGTGCAGCTTTTTCTGGACTTTATCGGCATTACTTTTCTCTTTTTAACTATTTATACTTTTTAAAATATTCAACTTTTTCTGCAAATTAAATTCTAGACAAATTATTTTCTCCAGTTTTGTAGCCACACTTGTCTTCTGGCTAAAATTCTGGTCAAAAATGCAAAGAGACTTAGATAATAATTTAAAATATTTTTTAAATGCAGCCAGGGAGCTCTCTGCTCTCATTCAGCCCAATGCTGAGAGTTCTCCACAACTCTGTCTGTAGTCCAGTTGGTTACAGGTGTTTGTTAAGAGACGCATTAATTGCTTCTGCCACCGTTTGCAGCACATCATCACATTACAATGGCAACATACTTATGTCTGTGCTCTCTGTGGCGAAGTGGCAGAGTAAAGGTTTATTGATCATGAGGTCATGGGTTCGATTCCTTACTTTTTTTTTTAAGCAGAAGCCAGTGATCCTCTTATGTTTTCTTTACCCCTCACATACTGTCTCTGTCTGTAGCCTAGTGGTTAGCTTGCTGGTCTGGAGACCTGAAGGTTACTGGTTCAATTCTTGCCTCAACAACAATTATAGTGAATTATTTTCCCAGTTGTCCTCTGTTGACTTCTGATAACTTGCTTCATGTTGAAACTGCTGCTCTCAGCCTGAAATTCACAGAAATTTTCATTCTAAGTCATTCAAGCTTGACTCTCAAGCTTTCTTGATGTTGACAGTGTGCAGATCATTAACAGACAACAGTCTCTGCAACTGTGTGTGCACCGTGGCCTAGAAGCAGAGTGAAAGTCTAATGACCATGAGGTTGTGGGTTCGATTCCGACCTTGGTCAAACATTTGTATGGTGATCACTGCTTGCACTATTTGCTAATTCTGCAACAGCATTCAGTTGCTATCAGCAGTCACACCATTTCCATTCTTGGAAATGCTTTTTCTAGTTTAAAATATTTTTTAAATGCAGCCAGGGAGCTCTCTGCTCTCATTCAGCCCAATGCATTTTTTTCACAGCAGCAGGAGAAGGAGCTCAACTTTGTAACTTCTCCACAACTCTGTCTGTAGTCCAGTTGGTATGGTGGCCGCTTGCCAACCCCAAGGTCACTAGTTCGAATCCAGGCTGAGCAATCTTGTTATGTGATGTTGAACTCTGCTCCCCTCCCCCACCCTCAATTGGTTACAGGTGTTCGTTAAGAGACGCATTAATTGCTTCTGCCACCGTTTGCAGCACATCATCACATTACAATGGCAACATGCTTATGTCTGTGCTCTCTGTGGCGAAGTGGCAGAGTAAAGGTTTATTGATCATGAGGTCATGGGTTCGATTTCTGCCTCATTCATGTCGTACTTTCTGCTAGAGACTTCATTCAAATTCTTTTTTAAGCATCATTGAAAAATCTCACATTCATCAAAGTCTCAACCTCTACTTCATCAGAAGTGTTGGAATGGCCTAGTGGATAAGGTTCCTGCCATCCAACCATTAGGTCACAGGTTCAAATCCCACCTGAGCAGTCTTGTTAGTGTGTCAGCCACTTTGAACTTTAACCAATACCACTTGGTCTGGTCACATGATCAAACTTGATAATGCATATGCGCCCCCACCTATTCTCTTTACCTCTTTCAATCTTGGTTTGTTTAACATGTTTCTTGTTTATACCACTGCACTAAGATTGATTTGCACTGGAACTACAGCTTTGGGCTCGTTAACTTCAGAGTGAGACAGAGTGCAGTTCATCAACAGACAACAGTCTCTGTAACTGTGTGTACACTGTGGCCTAGAGGCAGAGTGAAAGTCTGCTGACCATGAGGTTGTGGGTTCGATACCTACCTTGGTCAACCATTTGAATGGTGATCACTGCTTGCACTATTTGCTAATTCTGCAACAGCGTTCAGCTGCTTTCAGCATTCACACGCATTTCCATCAGGAAATGCTACTTGTTCTTCTGTTCGGCCATTTTCTTCCGCCTTTTTACGGTCTTCTTCTAGTCCTTCATACTTTGTGCTATTTCAACAATTCATATATCAAAACGTGCAGCTTTTTTTGAACTTTTTCGGCATTACTTTTCTCTTTTTAACTATTTATACTTTTTAAAATATTTAACTTTTTCTGATTTTTTTCAGCTTTATAATGGGTGTGTGTTGCGTCTGGAGACCTGAAGGTTGCTGGTTCAAATCTTGCCTCAACAACAATTATAGTGAATTATTTTCCCAGTCGTCCTCTGTTGACTTCTGATAACTTGCTTCATGTTGAAACTGCTGCTCTCAGCCTGAAATTCACAGAAATTTTAATTGTAAGTCATTCAAGCTTGACTCTCAAGCTTTCTTGGTGTTGACACAGTGTGTATCCAACAGGTGCAGCTTTGGGCTCGTTAACTTCAGAGTGAGACAGAGTGCAGCTCATCAACAGACAACAGTCTGTACAACTGTGTGTACACTGTGGCCTAGAGGCAAAGTCAAAGTCTAGTGACCATGAGATTGTGGGTTCGATTCCTACCTTGGTCAACCATTTGTATGGTGATCACTGCTTGCATTATTTTCACAAAAAAACTCCTCTACTTACTTGTTGTGGCTCATTTCTCTTTTTTTAAATTTCTCTTTTTAACTATTTATACTTTTTAAAATATTTAACTTTTTCTGCAAATTAAACTCTAGACAAATAATTTTCTCCAGTTTTGTAGCCACACTTGTCTTCTGGCTAAAATTCTGGTCAAAAATGCAAAGAGACTTAGATAATAATTTAAAATATTTTTTAAATGCAGCCAGGAAGCTCTCTGCTCTCATTCAGCCCAATGCATTTTTTTCACAGCAGCAGGAGAAGGAGCTCAACTTTGTAACTTGCTGTTTCGTGCTTTTTCAACACAGTCTCACCCCTTTGCGTCAAACGGTTGACGCTTGGTCAAGGCCCCTTACGTCAATATACTGACGTGGAGGGGGTACCCTCGAGGTCGTTTCTCGATGAATAGGGCCACTCATAGACTTGAATGCAAATCCCTCATCCTCGGATTTTGACGCAGGGGGGCGGGACCGTTTCTCCCTCGACGTTGCTCCAGAACGCAAAGGGCCACTCATAGACTTGAATGCGAATCCCTCATCGTCGGATTTTGACGAAGGGGGGCGGGACCGTTTCTCCCTCGACGTTGCTCCAGAACGCAAAGGGCCACTCATAGACTTGAATGCGAATCCCTTATCGTCGGAATCTTAGGAAGTGGGATAGGAGTCTGTATTTTTTTTTTTTTTTTTTTTTGTAGTTGGGTTTTGTATCTGCAACTCAAAACAGTTGGGTGTCATAAATAAAACATAAATTAAATCATAAATTAGATATCCTACTGCAGACATGTTTTGGGGGCTATTTTGGCCAAGTAGGTTAATGTTGAATTCTGTGATTAATGCAAATCACCGTTTCCTTCACTAGGACTGCTATTTATGCTGATTCCTTTCTGTTTTTGAGCAAGCCAAGCATATAAAGACTGTCTTTTTCACCGTGAATGTATTTTTGGCCTGTGCGACGCGTGACGTCACTGTGTGCGTTGCGACGCACTGATATGGACGCACCAGATTCAGTTCCCCGCGCGATTCACTGGTAAGTACAGCACAGTCTACTACCAAGAGAAATAATAAGCATTAACACCTCCAAATCGATCAAGTTGTTGGCAGAAAAAACATGTTCTTGTATTTGCCCATTTCGGACCACACTGAATATGACTGACATAATACGAAGAGTCTGGTTTATGCCACTCGAAGCTCTCTCTTTCTCTCCACCCGCGTGCGTGCGCACACACACACACGCACGCACGGACACACACACACACACACACACACACACAGACACACACACGCACGCACGGACACACACACACACACACACTTTGTGAGAGAGACTTCATGTAGTTAAATGTTTGGCAAGGCAATAGCTTTGTTTTGTTGTGTTGTGTGTTGCATGAATGAACAAAAGCTGAGGTTATGCATAGTATTGTAGTATAATATCTAGTTGTGTGATCTATTCAGATTTGATTTGTTTTTCTCTGCAGGTTCCTTATCCCTATCTCCAATCCAAGTGTAGGCCTACAGGTTGGGATCAAATAATACACATACATTTGTTTGTTGGTTTTGTTTTGTCACTAAATCATGGATATTATACTTGGTTGTTGCACCAAATGAAATACGCCTAAATATGCATTTGGCATTAATTCTAAAAGTTAGGTTTTGTGAGGAATGCCTGTATTTTTAAAATGGTTTATGACAGTGGGAAAACAAACAGCTCACTTTATGGCACCTTTAGGTTTTGCGTGTTTTCTGCATCTAAATGACTTGACCAGCTAGCAAACATCCAGAGCTACTACTGTACTACCTTTTTATAATCTTAGAATTCTGTTAAGCATAACTTACTTCTTTCTGACATATGCTAACATGCTGACTAGCCATGTCTTCCTTGTTCATATTGTAAGTATGTTTAGATCCCTGTATTCTATATTGTGTCCATTTCAGAATGACAAGACCCAAATTCCGGCCCTGCCCAAGCTGCCAGGTGCCTCAGCAGGCCAACAGGAAAACCTGTGGGTCCTGTTTTGCAGCTCTGCCGGGCAAAAAGGAAAAGAAAAAAAATATTCCAGATGACTGGGCCCCGAGGGTCATCCAGAATAGAAATGTGTCACGGGTGGTGGCCTCTGCCCAAATAGCGGTGAGTAAATACTCATGCTACACTTATTGTGGCAATCATTGTGGCAATCAATATTAATCTCCAAAGTACATTAAGTATTTACATAAAATGCACAACCATCTGACTGTCAAGGGTATTCTTTCCATCAGTCCAGAAAAATCAATTTCTCCCCCTTTTAAAAGTAAGCCCACCATATTTCCTGTGTCTCTGAATGTATGTCTGCAAACAAATATCTGGAATACACATGCTTGAATTTAAAGATAATTGTGGAAACTTTTATTGAGTGCAGTGTCTGTTGACAGACAGAAGGCATAGCACCCATGCTGTGTATTGTGTCACTCACCACCCACACCAACCCACACCATACATCCATATTAAATTGCTTCACACATGACCATCAAGTGATAATACATAATACGAAATGATAATTTCATTTTATGCAGGCATGCTTATGGGCATGCATGTGTGTCCATAAGTAGGCAACATTCCAGACTACACATGAGATAATCTTTAAAAAAAAACTTCTGTAACAGCAGGAACTATGAATCAAGTACTACTTTAAGAAATCAAGATTTTTATGCAGACAGGAAGTTATTGTTCAAAGTTGATGTCGAGTGGACACCATCTTCATTACAATCACTACGTCTGATAAATTATTTTACAACAAAATTGAGCACCGGTAGTTGAAATGTAAGAAATCTTCATGAATGAATATTTCTCTGTATATATTTTATATGTCATTAATAACTTGGTTGACATTTGTTGAAAATGTTGAAAACTTTATGTGTGTGTATGTTTTCTTTGCCAGCTTGGGTCTTTAAATAGTAGATGGACTGCCACATCTGGAGCAATGTAGTAACATAATGTATTGGAAAAGTGCTAATTAATTTGTTTAATTTCAGGTCCGAAAACTCTCGGCCTTGGGCTGTATGCCAATATTGTTTCTTAGCAGGACACATAAAGGCACAGGCAAGTTTGAGGCAGATGTGTATACACATCTGCCTCAAACACAGTCAAATAAAGAATTGCTGTCCAGCATGAAGATGGCGTATACCTTTCTGATCCAACAAGATGGTAAGATACGTTTTTTGCAGAGTTCATTCTTGTTTTCCGCTGATTTTGATTGATTGATTCTGACAATGTGGATATACTTTTATTTGCTAACTTCATGGCAGATGTGCCCCAGTCCCAGCACCAGGCCCAGCCAGAGCAAGACCAACACCCTCCCCAAGACCAACACCCTTACCGAAGTAAGTGTTTTTTTTGTAAATCTGTTACATGTTTTGTAATCTGTGCAAAATACAAAACAGGTTAGACATGGAAGATTTGGAATATTTATTTCTTAAAGCAGAAGTAAGTGGTCCGGTCGTTTTCGCTAATGCTGCGTTCCAGGCAGGCTTTTGAAATCGTAAATTACAGCTTCAAGTCACAACTTACGACTTTGTAGCGTTTCAGGCAACCCACTCGTGTTTTTCCGACCTGTTTTACCAGTGAAAGTCACTATAACGGCCACTCGTAACTTCCGACCCGTGAACTCGTACCAGATCGAACTGGTACCACTTCACGGTCGGAAAAATACGAGTTTCCTTGAACGCACCATAACAGTCCTCGTCGCTACGTCGCCACATTCACGGCGTTCCTTGGCTGCACACACAGCCCTGCATGCCATTCTCTCTCCTCATTGGATAAAAACTGTAGGATACGATAAATGTTTTCTCCTCGGCTCAGAGCAGAGCAGAGTGACTGACAGACCCGTGTTTCAGTCCAAACACTCTATGTAAGTGATTGCTGTCGGAAGATACAACTATTTAAGACTTATATTAACACAAATATATCACTTACTTCTGCTTTAATGTGCATTGTCCTCAACAAATAAACAATAAATGAAATGAAATGAAATAGTGACATATTGAGTGATTTTTAATGATTATTTGCTGTACATTTCTTACACAGCTCCTTTAAATCAATGAACCTCAAAGTTGTGGTTTGTAGACAAAGGGGAGCAGCAGATTTTATGATTGGAGTTTTGCAGATTAGTTCACACTCAGCAAGTTCTACAATGAATAACAATCGTATAATGATAGTACTCATAGTTTTTTTTTCTCATTCTGTACATTTTCTATCTCAATGAAAGCTTTGATGGGGCTCAGCGTTGTCAGGCCATTGGTTAGATTCTAATAGTCTACAATACTTTATTACTACTAGTTATTATTGGAGGTGTACTTTGATGGTGGTAACTGGAGGGTTCTGTTTGATCAGGGTGACTTTATGGATTACTGATTGATGAATGGATGCACATGGCTGCAGGAGATGCTGTTGGTGTCCACTGAGAAGATAATTTTGGTTCACAGCAGTTATATGAGTGACATTATGAAGACACTGTTGTTCATGATGTGTGTTTCATTTTTTCTGCAGGTGATCAGCACCTGTTGATGATTAAAACAGAGGATCCTCCTGAGTTGACCACTAGTCTGGACCAGGAGAACCCAGAGAGTCTACATATTAAAGAAGAAGAGGAAGAACTGTTGACCACTCCAGAGTTCTCCCTCGCTTTTCTTCATGAGAAGAGTGAGGATGAGGAGGAGAAACCTCAGTCCCTACAACCTCATCAAAGACAAACTGAGACAGAGCCTCCATCCAGCAGCTCAGCTGAACAGATGGAGGCTGATGGAGACGACTGTGGAGGATCTGAACCAGCCAGGAACTCGGATCAACCTGAAGATCTTCAACCAGATACAGATGATGAGGTTTCAGAGTCGTTCTCTGAAGCTGAAGACAGTGATGATGACGGGAGAGAAACCAGAGCATCTGAGTCAGGTTTGAACAGTGAAGCTGTTCATGTAAATGATGAAGAATGTGACACTGGTAAGAAGTCTCACCGCTGCTCAGAGTGTGGGAAAACATTTAGCACAACCTGGGTTTTGAAGAGACACATGAGAACCCATACAGGAGAGAAACCCTTTGAATGTGCAATCTGTGGTAAAAAATTTAGAATTAAAGCAAATCTTAAAGACCACGTAAGAGTACACACAGGAGAGAAACCCTTTGAATGTGCAATCTGTGGTAAAAAATTTACACAACGAAGTAAGCTTCCTGAACATATGAGAATCCATACAGGAGAGAGACCATTTGACTGTGCTACATGTGGCAAAAAATTTAGTCGACGTGGGAGCCTTAGAGAACACATCAGAATCCATTCAGGAGAAAAAAACATTTAATGCATACATGTCAAATATTTAAAGTTCGTATGAGTTATGAAATTGTTTCTATAAAACGCCTTGTTCATGAAATGACTATCTCAAATTCATTGATGGTGTGTTCCAGGTGTTCTCGGGGGCAGGAATTCCTGACATCCTATATCATAAGTATATTAACGTTGGACTTTCGTTTCATTTAGTTTTCTTTTTTGTTTTGTTTTGTAACTACATTTGCATCATGAGTTGGTATATTGAAATATCCATGTGTTCTTACTGATATGTTTGATCTATTATGATGTATTTAAATGGATGTGTGCAATGCAGCGGCTTGGCGCCCAAGACAAGTTTCCCTTCACGGGACAATAAAGCATACTTTACTTTTACCTTCATTTTATGAATCATCCATTTTTCTGACAACTGGAAAGCGCTCAACGTTGTTCCAAGCTCCAAGTTTCAACACCATTACATACCGCGATACTGTGATCGACATGTTCGATTGCTCATGCCTGTGTTATGGCTGTGGCCAACATGTTGATATTGACTCAAAAATGTTATTTCATTCTAAGAAACCAAATGAACTATACACATAGTACTACCACACCACCAGCCATAGTGGCAGTGTATCTCAGCAGCAGCAGCAGTTGTGAGGTGATCTTCAGAGTCAGAGTACAGAAGTGAGATAGAAGCTGGGTGTTGGTATTTTACAATGTTGTTAATCGTAGTAGTGCTGCATTGTGCAGAAAATTGGGGAACACGCCTTAGAATGGGCCCTAAAATAATGAAATAGTCAAGTTTTATTTCGAAGTTTGGTTTAGTCCTTTCTGGAGAAAGCTACACCAGTCACCACTGGGCTGCAGAGATGTTGCTTTAACTAAACTTTAACAGGTTATAACAACATGATAAATATGGACTGCACAACGTGTTACATTTTTATTGTTTTTTATAAAAGTATAACAATTTATGGTATACTTGTACTTGGTGGAAACATCTTTTTGAGGTTTTATTCATTTTAAATTGGAAAATCTTTTTCTATGAACTTTTGGGCTTAATGATTAAAATGTGTTAGATAGAAAATTACATTTTAAAAGGTCTTTGTCTCTTTGTTTTTGAATCCTCCACTGCTGCTTCTTTATCAAATTAAAGCTTCAAATCTACCAAGAATCATCACAGAGACTTTCATTATAGTTTCCAATGATATCGGAGTTTTTCTTCTTAGCATTCTTGTTGTTCTTCCAAGATATTACTCTACCGCCATGTTGTGTGTCTGAATCATTCCTTCAATTACTGTAAGTCTTTGTAAAAGGGGAACTATGCAAGTCCAGTCGCTTTTCCGCTGTTTTGCTAACCCACCTCCTGGCCATGTGCATTTGTTTTCAGTGAAGCTGGTGAGAGATCAATCCATGGAGCGGTGGATAACGTTACATTTCATATACGATGTTATGACGCGTATAGTTGTGTAGTCTTATCTGTCATAAACATTATGAGTTACAGGTTGCGTTTGTGTTGCTGTGCCGCCAAGACCCGATCAGGGACACCAGAGGCGTTGACCTTTATCAACCAAGAGAGGCTAGGTGGAAGGCAGAGAGCCTCCATTCTCCCTTAGTCAAGTCAGTGACTTGAAGTTATTTATTTGTATGATTATTTAAGTTAATATAGAGGACTTTAGGTGATACAATCCAAATTAAATTCATTTATAAACTTGGGATTGTTCCATCACAACACGTCTTGTTGGAAATGACAATCTGTCACATTTAAATATATATATCATGCTGTATTGGCATGATGATCTCAGCCATAAAGCTAACATTAAATGTACACAAAATACACAACATTTACCTTGATTTTCTCTAGTTTAAATTGCTTCCAGGGAACCAACTCTGCTCTCCAGCCATGTGCTCTCCTAACAATGACTATTACCGTAATTACAAGTAGCCTTTAAAAAACATCCCTAAATTTACGTTTTGTGGTGTGTGGTGGTGGAAATGACTGAGACCCCAAGAGACAGTGTTCTTTTTATCAAAAAGACATAAAACACAATATATCTTACAACACATGATACATTTCATTAAAATAGGGATTTATGTACCACTTGTCTATAAAGTTACTATTAGATCACAATTTAATTCAATATTAAGAGGGATTGAATGTCACAAATCTGGCCCAGGGACAAAGGAAATAGCCTACAACAAAAGTCATACATGAAAAACAGTGTTATAGCAAAAAAAACAATCACAGATCTATACTTTAATTTTTCAAAGTTCATCTTGATGTCAAGTCAGTGTGCCAAAAATAAAAAAAAACAAGAAATGTGTTTTCATTTTTATTACATCGGCCAGGAACACAAATTCTACATAGTTGAAGAATCACCCATATAATATGCAAATGTGCCTTCCACCAGCAAAACTCAGCCAAGTGTGGAGAAATGGGACAGGGCCAATCACACTAACCTGAGTCTGTGGTTGACTAGACACTGGAATAAGAGAGTAACGACACTTCCATTGTCTCCCGTGGTAAGCATTATGCGCCCTGAGTGCAGGATATGGGTATTGCAAAAGTGCCCAGAACTCCAATGTATGTGTGTTGCCCACTTGCTTGTAAATTGATGAAAACTGCTGTGTTTTTGTTTTTAGGTGTCTTGGTCATATCAAATTACACTCATAATTTGTTTATTATAAAATGTAGATTGAAACATTCATGTAGAAAACTGTTTTGTTTTGTTTTTTTACTTGCCTAGAAATGAAATGTCCTTAAATTATTGACCACACTTGCTCATTCACTCACAATGCAGAGTTGTCAGTTCTTGGGCACTTTTGCAAAACCCATATTCCGCCATTAGGAGGCGCTTCATTGGACCATGCGTGTCGTTACTCTCTTATTCCAGTGCGCTAGTTTCTACCCGGATGATATTTGCGCACGTACCCAAATCCGGAAGAGAGAGTCCTGGTTGGGGGAAACAATAGAGTCGTTCGGCGGGATCAACCGAGAGTTTGAGTAAAATGTCTCCGGTGGAGTTTCTGAGAGGATTCGTTACCGAGAGACTCACCGCCGCCTCCCAGGAAATCTTAGCGGCCGTGGACAGAGTCGTAGCCGGCTACGAGGCGGAGGCTTCGGGCTTCAGACAGGAGATCGAGCGGCAGAGGAACCTGCTGGATGTTCTCCTGCAGCCTCGAGTCGCTCTCAACAAAACAGGTTGGTGATTCAGTTTTAAAGGAGCTGTAAAACTGTGGCCAAAAACTGTTGCGGTCAAAGTCAAAACATCCCAGACACGAGGTTGCCAGACTCTGCTCACTCACAGTAGTCCAGGCAAAATAGCGTTTTCCGACAGACTAATTGTAACAGAATGTTTTTCACCATACATCATTTCTTTGAGGTGTCCAGAACAACATACTAAAAGTCCTAAGAAATCCTAGTTGGGGAAATATATTTAATTCTCATCAATCCAAGATTGATTATAAAGTCTATGGTGCCAATAAGGCCAGACAGCCATACACCCCAATGGGGCTATTTTTTCTTCCTTTACTGCTATCACAATGAAACTTTACACAATGAAAGTATTCATGAAATGTAACATTTTTTGTATTACAAGTTTCTTTGAAAATAAATTTGAATATGCAAATGAGCCATACACTAATCAAATATGCCCAAAATACACCGGAATAGCCTTGTTTTTCCCCCCTTACTCCTACCACAATGAAACTTTACACAATGAAAGTATACATGAAAAGTAAAATTTCTGTATTTCAAGTTTCCCAGAAAATGTATTTTAAATATGCTAATGAGCTCAACACTAATTGACTTATGGTCAAGAAGCCATAAAGCCGCAAGCAGCAAAAACAGGGGCCAAATAACTAACACATTCATGTCCATTCAGTAAGTTAACCTATGCATACAATCTGAAGTCACTTGCCACACTTGACCTATGCACAATTTGATGTCACTTGCCACACTAAAGGGCCTTTCACACCGAACGCGGCAGGCGGCGGAAGGCGGCAGCAAACCCATTCATTGTGTACGTGCTACCACGGCGCACGGGCGAACGGCTCTGCGCCGAGCTGAGCGGCACGCAAGGTGGGCGCATGCCGCGGCGGCGCGCTGCGCCCGAATTAAAAAATGTTTAATCTGGCCGCAGCGCGCTGTGACGACATCTCGGCGCGTCCAATAGGAGAGGATGTAGTGGAGTCTGAAAAAAAAATCAGCCGATTGCAGAGTGAAAACAAACGGCCAGACGTTCAGTTAAAGTGACGGATGCATGAAATGAGTTGTCATCCTCCTGAGGATCAGACCAACTCTCTCTAACAGGCTGTTAAACTGCTCCCTGCTCAGCCTGACGCTAAAGTTCACCTGGAAGCGGTCGTTTTGTAGCTCCTGGCGAACATATACCCCCCCAAATCCTGTCTTGTTTGTTCGGTTGCTGAGCAACTCGCGCCATATGTGTGAGCGCTGCCGTCCTGCTCTGCGCCTGTCTGCGCTGTACCTCGCGGTGGGCGCAGCGCATACCGCGCTCGGTGTGAAAGGCCCTTTACCTGGGTCACTGGTTGCCACAAAAAGACTTATATTGACCTTAAGAATTGATTGCACAGTCTTGTCTCCAGTAGCTTTCTAAATCCACTTTTTATTAGCGAACAAGCCTTACCTAATGACTTTCCCCCAATTTGCAGAGAACATCAGAAGAAAGTCAGAATACATTAAAGTCGTTTCAACGACTGTGTGTGATGTTATGTTAAATATGCTGTTATGTTCAACATCATATGAGCGGGACTAAGAACATAGTTATTTGGCCCCTGTTTTTGCTGCTTGCGGCTTTATGGCTTCTTGACCATAACGCAATTAATGTTGAGCTCATTTGCATATTCAAATTAATTTTCCAAGAAACTTGTAATACAAAAAATGTTACTTTTCATGTATACTTCCATTGTGTGAAGTTTAATTGTGGTAGGAGTAAAGGGGGGAAAAAACAAGCCTATTCGGGTGTATTTTGGGCATATTCCATTACTGTATTGCTCATTTGCATATTCAAATTAATTTTCCAAGAAACTTGTAATACAAAAAATGTTACATTTTATGACTTTCATTGTGTAAAGTTTCATTGTGATAGCAGTAAAGGAAAAAAATAGCCCCATTGGGGTGAATGGCTGTCTGGCCTTATTGGCACCATAGACTTTATAGTAAATCAATCTTTAATTGATGAGAATTAAACATATTTCCCCAACTAGGATTTCTTAGGACTTTTAGTATGTTGTTCTGGACACCTCAAAGAAATGATGTATGGTGAAAAACATTCTGTTACAATTAGTTCTATTTTTGGGTCCAAAATTAGCTAGATTGCCTGGACTACAGTGTCAGTCTCAAAGTAAAGATGCTCATGCCTCTCTAATACGTGTTAAACTGCATTAGTTGCAGTAGAAAGATGATAAAAGCGCCGTTAAAAGTAATTAAGGCATCAGCATCTGATAAAGCATTGTGGACGTCAGCCTATCATAGTGATTCTGTGTCATCTTGCCATTCACATGTGCACAAGCGAGGTGTTTTTGATTTATATCTAAACTCACCATCTTAGGCTACATAGACACGATTGGGGTCCCCAGAGGTGTGCTGATGAATACAAGTTAGTAAACCAAGTTGCAGCAGGATCCCGGACAGTAAAATTAAATTGAATCAACGTTGAAGTATGGTCAGGCAGATCCATTGAATCAGCATTGATTCCCGGCATTTATTCAACATTGAAAGCGCTCGTTATGATACTGATACTGAATCAACACTGATTCAATGTTCACCTAAAAGCAGTCTGCTGCTATAATTTTAGTTGATTTCACATAAAAAAAAAATGTTACTGAATCAATACTAAATCGGCTGTTATCTAAATGGAAGTCTCCGTGTTAATTGTAGGCAGATATAAATGTTATTTTAGTCCAAAATTCATTCTGCATGCTGCATCAAAAATATGGAATCATACCATACCATACCATACCATACCATAAGAGTGACAGAAAAGGCCTAAGGTTTATTCTGAAAAGGCAAGTTTATGCATTCTCCTAGTTTTATCAGTGTCCCGGTCCGACTTAAGATGAGCCGTGGCACCGCACATGAAATAACAACGCTGTGAGCAAAACAAAAACTTATGCCCCTTTCCCCCTGGCCAAAAAACACGTTTAAACCTGCTAACAATCGGCTTTCGGTAGCAGTGGGAAAGGCGCACCGACCCACGTTGACCCGTGTCAAACGGCTCGGCTCGGCTCGGCTCCTATCGGCATGCAGTGGGAACGCCAGACCCGGGTCAACCCGCTAATTTACATGACGACGTTGAGGTCTCGTCTCATATCACGTACCAAAACAAAGCTCTGCTCTCGTTCGAGACTGGGATCAAAAGATCGAACAACACTGACCAAAAACGATTGAAAAAAAAAAGAAGCGACAGTCTGTTTAACTGACGTGTTGTGCCGCGGACGCCGTCATACCATTCAGCTGCATCGTCATCTGCTTTCTTTTCTTCCATTATTATTATTAGGGGTGCACCGAATGGCACTTTTTGGCCGAAGCCGAATACCGAATAAAATCAAAACGCTTGGCCGAATAACCGAATAATACAGAATACCGAAAGTGGTTTTAAAGTTTTTAAATAAAATATTTTTTTAAACTTAATTTTCAAAGAAAGTAAATGTCTATTGACTATTCTGACAGTTTTTGAATATTCCAGTTGCCATTGCTCATCAAAAAAGCACAACAAGTTATATAAAGTTTTTCATTTAGGCCTATATCGGCCCATTGTGAGTGCTGAAAGATCTATGCAAGTACAAATAAAATATTTTATATAAAATATTTTTTTAAACTTAATTTTCAAAGAAAGTAAATGTCTATTGACTATTCTGACAGTTTTTGAATATTCCAGTTGCCATTGCTCATCAAAAAAGCACAACAAGTTATATAAAGTTTTTCATTTAGGCCTATATCGGCCCATTGTGAGTGCTGAAAGATCTATGCAAGTACATTCCAAAAAAACCCAAGTGTCTTGTGGTTCCTAACCTTTCTTGGTCAGATTTTCTTTAATTCATCAATTAGGCTACTAGACATTTCAGGTGACCTCATTTGAATTTCAGGCGACCCCACGTGGGGTCCTGACCCCAAGGTTGGGAAACACTGTTTTAAAAGCTGTCGGTCACGGACGGAGTGGGCGACATGCTGGGACGAGGAACTTTCGTTTTAACTGCTGCAGCCGTCTCTCCCTCTCGTAGCCTACAGCATGCTGTTCAGGGTGTTTGGTTGTTAAATGATTCATTAAAAGGCGCGTTGCTACAGGAACGGTCCCCTCACTCAGTCCTCTCAGTGGCCGTGTCTCCGCTGCAGACAGGACGCACCGGGCTCTTGGAGCGACGTGCAACGGTGCGCGCGGTCGCTGTGCAGCTTCCCCCCCACTGCTCTTGTTGCTGTTGTTTTTCCAGCAGTAGTCACTTACTAATAAAGCTGGGGTTTAAGCTGCCGTTTCGATCGTCGCGCAATCGCATATTTATCAGACTTTAAAAAGTTTTTTTAAATTCGGCCTTGCTTTTCGCTCATTCCACCGAAGGCCGAATGTTGCTTTTTTTGAAATATTCGGCCAAATATATTCGGTGCATCCCTAATTATTATATTACCTGTGCTCTGTGGTATGTCTTGTCTGTTTTTTAATGTGAGGACTGCAGATGGAAACTAGCTCTGAGCCAAATCCGGCACACTTACATGACGCCACGGCGTTAGTTTGTTCATTAATGTGCATTGTCCTCAACAAATAAACAATAAATGAAATTAAATGAAATAGTGACATATTGAGTGATTTTTAATGATTATTTGCTGTACATTTCTTACACAGTTCCTTTAAATCAATGAACCTCAAAATTGTGGTTTGTAGAGAAAGAGGAGCAGCAGATTTTATGATTGGAGTTTTGCAGATTAGTTTCTAGTTCAGGATTAAACCACCATGTAATAACAGGACATTTTGGACGCACTCAACAAGTTCTACAATGAATAACAATCGTATAATGATAGTAGTACTCTTTTTTTTTTTTTCTCATTCTGTACATTTTCTATCTCAATGAAAGCTTTGATGGGGCTCAGCGTTGTCAGGCCATTGGTTAGATTCTAATAGTCTACAATACTTTATTACTACTAGTTATTATTGGAGGTGTACTTTGATGGTGGTAACTGGAGGGTTCTGTTTGATCAGGGCGACTTTATGGATTACTGATTGATGAATGGGTGCACATGGCTGCAGGAGATGCTGTTGGTGTCCACTGAGAAGATAATTTTGGTTCATAGACCAGTTATATGAGTGACAGTATGAAGACACTGTTGTTTATGATGTATTTCATTGTTTCTGCAGGTGATCAGCAGCTGTTGATGATTAAAGTAGAGGATCCTCCTGAGTTGACCACTAGTCTGGACCAGGAGAACCCAGAGAGTCTACATGTTAAAGAAGAAGAGGAAGAACTACTGACCACTCCAGAGTTCCCCATCACTTCTGTTCATGTGAAGAGTGAGGATGAGGAGGAGGAACCTCAGTCCCTACAACCTCATCAAAGACAAACTGAGGCAGAGCCTCCATCCAGCAGCTCAGCTGAACAGATAGAGGCTGATGGAGACGACTGTGGAGGATCTGAACCAGCCAGGAACTCAGATCAACCTGAAGATCTTCAACCAGATATAGATGATGAGGTCTCTGAGTCGTTACCTGAAGCTGAAGACAGTGATGATGACTGGAGACCACCAGAGTCACATTTGAACAGTGAAGCTGTTCATGTGAGTAATGAAAAATGTAAGACTGGTAAGAAGTCTCACCGCTGCTCAGAGTGTGGGAAAACATTTAGCCTCAAGGGGAATTTGAACAAACACATGAGAATCCATACAGGAGAGAAACCATTTGAATGTACAATCTGTGGTAAAAAATTTATAAGACGACAGCATCTTAATGGACATATGAGAATCCATACAGGAGAGAAACCATTTCTATGTGCAATCTGTGGTAAAAAATTTACACAACGAAGTAGTCTTACTGACCATATGAGAGTCCATACAGGAGAGAGACCATTTGACTGTGCTATCTGTGGTAAAATATTTAGAAAACGATGGAATCTTAATGAACATATGAGAACCCATACAGGAGAGAAACCATTTGAATGTGGTAAAACATTTCGCCATGCAAAGAGTCTTGGCATCCATATGAGAGTCCATACAGGAGAGAAACCATTTGGTTGTGCTATTTGTGGCGAAACATTTACCCAGCAGATACATTGTTTAAATCACACACTGGCCCATTTAAAAGCGAAACCATTGAATTGTAGTGTGTGTGGGAGTACATATGCAACAGTATCGAATCTCACGAGACACATGAAATCCCATACAGGAGAGAAACCACATGTATGCAGTATCTGCGGGAAAAGATTCCTTCGAAAAGAATATCTTAAGTGTCACTCAAGAAACCATACAGGAGAGAAACCATTTGACTGTGCTACATGTGGTAAAAAATTTAGTCGACGTGGGAGGCTTAGAGAACACATCAGAATCCATTCAGGAGAAAAAAACATTTAGTTGTAGTTTTTGTAGCCATCAGTTCTCAGATTTGTCCAGCAAGAAGAGACATATGAGTGTATGTAAATTCAGGAATGTTACTGAAGCCAGCAGCAGTGTGTGAGGCTGCAGTTATTGAACTGTAACAGTTCATCACAATGTAGTGATAATGAATTTCACATGTAAAATATTTAAAGTTCGTATGAGTTATGAAATTGTTTCTATAAAACGCCTTGTTCATGAAATGACTACCTCAAATTCATTGATGGTGTGTTCCAGGTGTTCTCGGGGGCAGGAATTCCTAACATCCTATGTCATAAGTATATTAACGTTGGACTTTTGTTTCATTTAGTTTTCTTTTTTGTTTTGTTTTGTAACTACATTTGCATCATGAGTTGGTATATTGAAATTGCCATGTGTTCTTACTGATATGTTTGATCTATTATGATGTATTTAAATTGATGTGTGCAAGGTAGCGGCTTGGCGCCCAAGACAAGTTTTCCTTCACGGGACAATAAAGCATACTTTACTTTTACCTTCATTTTATGAATCATCCATTTTTCTGACAACTGGAAAGCGCTCAACGTTGTTCCAAGCTCCAAGTTTCAACACCATTACATACCGCGATACTGTGATCGACATGTTCGATTGCTCAAGAAACCAAATTAACTATACACATAGTACTACCACACCACCAGCCATAGTGGCAGTGTATCTCAGCAGCAGCAGCAGTTGTGAGGTGATCTTCAGAGTCTACAGAAGTGAGATAGAAGATGGGTGTTGATATTTTACAATGTTGTTAGTAGTTCGTAGTAGTGCTGCATTGTGCAGAAAATTGGGGAACACGCCTTAGAATGGGCCCTAAAATAATGAAATAGTCAAGTTTTATTTTGAAGTTTGGTTTAGTCCCTTCTGGAGAAAGCTACACCAGTCACCACTGGGCTGCAGAGATGTTGATTTAACTAAACTTTAACAGGTTATAACAACATGATAAATATGGACTGCACAACGTGTTACATTTTTATTGTTTTTTTTATAAAAGTATAACAATTACTGGTATACTTGTACTTGGTGGAAACATCTTTTTGAGGTTTTATTCATTTTAAATTGGAAAATCTTTTTCTATGAACTTTTGGGCTTAATGATTAAAATTTGTTAGATAGAAAATTAAATTTTAAAAGGTCTTTGTCTCTTTGTTTTTGAATTTCCAATGATATCAGAGTTTTTCTTCTTAGCATTCTTGTTGTTCTTCCAAGATATTACTCTACCGCCATGTTGTGTGTCTGAATCATTCCTTCAATTACTGTAAGCCTTTGTAAAAGGGGAACTATGCAAGTCCAGTCGCTTTTCCGCTGTTTTGCTAACCCACCTCCTGGCCATGTGCATTTGTTTTCAGTGAAGCTGGTGAGAGATCAATCCATGGAGCGGTGGATAACGTTACATTTCATATACGATGTTATGACGCGTATAGTTGTGTAGTCTTATCTGTCATAAACATTATGAGTTACAGGTTGCGTTTGTGTTGCTGTGCCGCCAAGACCCGATCAGGGACACCAGAGGCGTTGACCTTTATCAACCAAGAGAGGCTAGGTGGAAGGCAGAGAGCCTCCATTCTCCCTTAGTCAAGTCAGTGACTTGAAGTTATTTATTTGTATGATTATTTAAGTTAATATAGAGGACTTTAGGTGATACAATCCAAATTAAATTCATTTATAAACTTGGGATTGTTCCATCACAACACGTCTTGTTGGAAATGACAATCTGTCACATTTAAATATATATATCATGCTGTATTGGCATGATGATCTCAGCCATAAAGCTAACATTAAATGTGCACGAAATACACGACATTTACCTTGATTTTCTCTAGTTTAAATTGCTTCCAGGGAACCAACTCTGCTCTCCAGCCATGTGCTCTCCTAACAATGACTATTACCGTAATTACAAGTAGCCTTTAAAAAACATCCCTAAATTTACGTTTTGTGGTCTGTGGTGGTGGAAATGACTGAGACCCCAAGAGACAGTGTTCTTTTTATCAAAAAGACATAAAACACAATATATCTTACAACACATGATACATTTCATTAAAATAGGGATGTATGTACCACTTGTCTATAAAGTTACTATTAGATCACAATTTAATTCAATATTAAGAGGGATTGAATGTCACAAATCTGGCCCAGGGACAAAGGAAATAGCCTACAACAAAAGTCATACATGAAAAACAGTGTTTATATAGCAAAAAAAAACAAAAACAAAACAATCACAGTTCTATATTTTAATTTTTCAAAGTTCCTCTTGATGTCAAGTCAGTGTGCCAAAAATAAAAAACAAGAAATGTGTTTTCATTTTTATTACATCTGCCAGGAACACAAATTCTACATAGTTGAAGAATCACCCATATGCAAATGTGCCTTCCACCAGCAAAACGTCACCAAAACTCAGCCAAGTGTGGAGAAATGGGACAGGGCCAATCACACTAACCTGAGTCTGTGGTTGACTAGACACTGGAATAAGAGAGTAACGACACTTCCATTGACTCCCGTGGTAAGCATTATGCGCCCTGAGTGCAGGATATTGGTATTGCAAAAGAGCCCAGAAAACCCATTCACTCCAGTGTATGTGTGTTGCCCACTTGCTTGTAAATTGATGAAAACAGCCGTGTTTTTGTTTTTAGGTGTCTTGGTCATATCAAATTACACTCATAATTTGTTTATTATAAAATGTAGATTGAAACATTCATGTAGAAAACTGTTTTGTTTTGTTTTTTTACTTGCCTAGAAATGAAATGTCCTTAAATTATTGAAAATACCACACTTGCCCATTCACCAACAATGCAGAGTTGTCAGTTCTTGGGCACTTTTGCAATACCCATATTCCGCCATTAGGAGGCGCTTCATTGGACCAATGCGTGTCGTTACTCTCTTATTCCAGTGCGCTAGTTTCTACCCGGATGATATTTGTGCACGTACCCAAAACCGGAAGAGAGAGTCCTGGTTGGGGGAAACAATAGAGTCGTTCGGCGGGATCAACCGAGAGTTTGAGTAACATGTCTCCGGTGGAGTTTCTGAGAGGATTCATAACCGAGAGACTCACCGCCGCCTCCCAGGAAATCTTCGCGGCCGTGGACAGAGTCGTAGCCGGCTACGAGGCGGAGGCTTCGGGCTTCAGACAGGAGATCGAGCGGCAGAGGAACCTGCTGGATGTTCTCCTGCAGCCTCGAGTCGCTCTCAACAAAACAGGTTGGTGATTCAGTTTTAAAGGAGCTGTAAAACTGTGGCCAAAAACTGTTGCGGTCAAAGTCAAAACATCCCAGACACGAGGTTGCCAGACTCTGCTCACTCACAGTAGTCCAGGCAAAATAGCGTTTTCCGACAGACTAATTGTAACAGAATGTTTTTCACCATACATCATTTCTTTGAGGTGTCCAGAACAACATACTAAAAGTCCTAAGAAATCCTAGTTGGGGAAATATGTTTAATTCTCATCAATCCAAGATTGATTATAAAGTCTATGGTGCCAATAAGGCCAGACAGCCATACACCCCAATGGGGCTATTTTTTCTTCCTTTACTGCTATCACAATGAAACTTTACACAATGAAAGTATTCATGAAATGTAACATTTTTTGTATTACAAGCTTCTTTGAAAATAAATTTGAATATGCAAATGAGCCATACACTAATCAAATATGCCCAAAATACACCGGAATAGCCTTGTTTTTCCCCCCTTACTCCTACCACAATGAAACTTTACACAATGAAAGTACATGAAAAGTAAAATTTCTGTATTTCAAGTTTCCCAGAAAATGTATTTTAAATATGCTAATGAGCTCAACACTAATTGACTTATGGTCAAGAAGCCATAAAGCCGCAAGCAGCAAAAACAGGGGCCAAATAACTAACACATTCATGTCCATTCAGTAAGTTAACCTATGCATACAATCTGAAGTCACTTGCCACACTTGACCTATGCATACACACAATTTGATGTCATTTGCCACACTTACCTGGGTCACTGGTTGCCACAAAAAGACTTATATTGACCTTAAGAATTGATTGCACAGTCTTGTCTCCAGTAGCTTTCTAAATCCAGTTTTTATAAGCGAACAAGCCTTACCTAATGACTTTCCCCCCAATTTGCAGAGAACATCAGAAGAAAGTCAGAATACATTAAAGTCGTTTCAACGACTGTGTGTGATGTTATGTTAAATATGCTGTTATGTTCAACAACATATGAGCGGGACTAAGAACATAGTTATTTGGCCCCTGTTTTTGCTGCTTGTGGCTTTATGGCTTCTTGACCATAACTCAATTAATGTTGAGCTCATTTGCATATTCAAATAAATTTTCCAAGAAACTTGTAATACAAAAAATGTTACTTTTCATGTATACTTCCATTGTGTGAAGTTTAATTGTGGTAGGAGTAAAGGGGGAAAAAAACAAGCCTATTCGGGTGTATTTTGGGCATATTCCATTACTGTATTGCTCATTTGCATATTCAAATTCATTTTCAAAGAAACTTGTAATACAAAAAATGTTACATTTTATGAATACTTTCATTGTGTAAAGTTTCATTGTGATAGCAGTAAAGGAAAAAAATAGCCCCATTGGGGTGTATGGCTGTCTGGCCTTATTGGCACCATAGACTTTATAGTAAATCAATCTTTAATTGATGAGAATTAAACATATTTCCCCAACTAGGATTTCTTAGGACTTTTAGTATGTTGTTCTGGACACCTCAAAGAAATGATGTATGGTGAAAAACATTCTGTTACAATTAGTTCTATTTTTGGGTCCAAAATTAGCTAGATTGCCTGGACTACAGTGTCAGTCTCAAAGTAAAGATGCTCATGCCTCTCTAATACGTGTTAAACTGCATTAGTTGCAGTAGAAAGATGATAAAAGCGCCATTAAAAGTAATTAAGGCATCAGCATCTGCATTGTGGACGTCAGCCTATCATAGTGATTCTGTGTCATCTTGCCATTCACATGTGCACAAGCGAGGTGTTTTTGATTTATATCTAAACTCACCATCTTAGGCTACATAGACACGATTGGGGTCCCCAGAGGTGTGCTGATGAATACAAGTTAGTAAACCAAGTTGCAGCAGGATCCCGGACAGTAAAATTAAATTGAATCAACGTTGAAGTATGGTCAGGCAGATCCATTGAATCAGCATTGATTCCCGGCATTTATTCAACATTGAAAGCGCTCGTTATGATACTGATACTGAATCAACACTGATTCAATGTTCACCTAAAAGCAGTCTGCTGCTATAATTTTAGTTGATTTCACATTTTAAAAAAATGTTACTGAATCAATACTAAATCGGCTGTTATCTAAATGGAAGTCTCCGTGTTAATTGTAGGCAGATATAAATGTTATTTTAGTCCAAAATTCATTCTGCATGCTGCTTAAAAAATATGGAATCATACTCAAACATATTTGAATAACTGAAAAGAGTGACAGAAACACAGGGTTTCCCCCAGAAAACTTGTTAAGCCCGGTGGTAGGGTGGCACCGGCGGCCCATCCGCGGCCCATCGCCGGGCCACCGGTGCCCAAGCATGTTTTTTTTGTGACGGGCCTGACCCTGACCATTGACTGATGGCAGGGCCCTGTAGGTAACAGATTCATTAATGGAGCAGTAGCATTTATAAGGTGTGATTCCATAAGGCCTTATGATCAATGTTAAAAGTTGACTGGAAATTTGAAAATATTATCATAAACATCTGTTATTATAAGACATTTATGTAACATATTAAACACCAGCTATAGCAGAGTCTTACAGAAAGGCACTCTTGGGGCGTCGCGTGGCGTAGTGGTTAGAGCGGGCGCCCCATGTATAGAGGCACAGTCCTCGCTGCGGTCGGCCCCGGTTCGAGTCCCACGTCGGGCGCCATTTGCTGCATGTCATCCCCCCTCTCTCTGCCTCCCCATTTCCTGTCTGTCTCAACTGTACTATCTATAAAGGCATAAAAGCCCAAAAAATATACTTTAAAAAAAAAAAGAAAGGCACTCTTGAAATGCTGTTCAATAACCACAAATAAATTAATAATAATAATTATAATTATAAAATAATATTTAAATAAATAGCATCAACTGTTTGCATTAAAAATTAAAAAGAACAACTGCCTGGTGTCTCCTTTAGCTTTATTTCTCAGATTTTATTTTTTTTATTCTCAGATTTTTTACATCTGGAGCATAGACTGTAAAAGATTTGGAGTCACGTAATGACGTACCACGCTCTTTTTCCAGTCAGTCGTCATGGAAACGTGACACTCGCGGATTTACTGTTTGGACCAGAGAAAACAAACGTGTGTGATCGCGAACTTTACGAGCTGAAAAATGAAACAATGGATCATTTTCATCAGGTCAGAGCCCCGTGGCTCACAGGAGTCCGGAGCTCTGACGCTGCAGGGGACGACGTGCTAACAGCTAACGGCTAACAGCTAACAGCTACCAGCTAACAGCTGCAGCAGCTGACCGAGCCTCTTGGAGCCGTGGCTCCGCTCACGTTAACGTGGACTCGGTGCGTTCCTCTCGCTCAGCTGGTGAAGCAGCGGGCTGATGCTGTCTATTGTCTGATGAGCATGATGTCCGTGACGTGTCCCGTTATGCGCAACGAAGTTGTGACGTTGTCAGGTGATGAAAAAGACACCTGATCACGTGTTTATGGAGTATAAATAAAACTGATTAAATTTTTTTTTTATAAACGATGCTTAGCCTGGCGGGGGGGCAAGTAAGGCCTGGCGGCCCGCCAGGCTTATAATACACTGGGGGAAACCCTGGAAACAGGCCTAAGGTTTATTCTGAAAAGGCAAGTTTATGCATTCTCCTAGTTTTATCAGTCTCCCGGTCCGACTTAAGATGAGCCGTGGCACCGCACATGAAATAACAACGCTGTGAGCAAAACAAAAACTTATGCCCCTTTCCCCCTGGCCAAAAAACACGTTTAAACCTGCTAACAATCGGCTTTCGGTGGCAGTGGGAAAGGCGCACCGACCCACGTTGACCCGCGTCAAACGGCTCAGCTCGGCTCCTATCGGCATGCAGTGGGAACGCCAGACCCGGGTCAACCCGCTAATTTACATGACGACGTTGAGGTCTCGTCTCATATCACGTACCAAAACAAAGCTCTGCTCTGCTCTCAATGGCAACTTGAATATTCCAGTTGCCATTGCTCATCAAAAAAGCACAACAAGTTATATAAAGTTTTTCATTTAGGCCTATATCGGCCCATTGTGAGTGCTGAAAGATCTATGCAAGTACAAATAAAATATTTTATATAAAATATTTTTTTAAACTTAATTTTCAAAGAAAGTAAATGTCTATTGACTATTCTGACAGTTTTTGAATATTCCAGTTGCCATTGCTCATCAAAAAAGCACAACAAGTTATGTAAAGTTTTTCATTTAGGCCTATATCAGCCCATTGTGAGTGCTGAAAGATCTATGCAAGTACAAATAAAATATTTTATATAAAATATCAAATATTTTTTTTAACTTAATTTTCAAAGAAAGTAAATGTCTATTGACTATTCTGACAGTTTTTGAATATTCCAGTTGCCATTGCTCATCAAAAAAGCACAACAAGTTATATAAAGTTTTTCATTTACATGTTTCTTGTATGCCATTCCGCATGTCTTTGTCAATTTATTCTGCTAATTCTGCTAATAATAGTCACAGGTCACAAAAAAGTCCTCTTCTTACTTGGTGTGGCTAATTTATACTCATTTCTTTTTATTTTAAGCATCATTGAAAAATCTCACATTCATCAAAGTCTCAACCTCTCCTATCCACAACTCTACTCTAGTGTAGTGGTTAGGGTGGCTGCTTGCCAACCCCAAGGTCACTGGTTCAAATCCAGGTTGAGCACACTTGTTACATTATGTTGAATTCTGCTCCCCTCCATCACCCTCAATTGGTTACAGGTGGTCGTTAAGAGACGCATTAATTGCTAATGCCACAGTTTGCAGCACATCATCACATTACAATCAATGACAACATGCTTATGTGTGTGCTCTCTGTAGTAACTTTCCTTACTTTTTCTTTAAAGCAGAAGCCAGTGATCCTCTTATTAAAGGTTTTCTTTGCCCCTCACATACTGTCTCTGTCTGTAGCCTAGTGGTTAGCTTGCTGGTCAGAAGACCTGAAGGTTGCTAGTTCAAATCTTGCCTCAACAACAATTATAGTGAATTATTTTCCCAGTCGTCCTCTGTTGACTTCTGATAACTTGCTTCATGTTGAAACTGCTGCTCTCAGCCTGAAATTCACAGAAATTTTCATTGTAAGTCATTCAAGCTTGACTCTCAAGCTTTCTTGGTGTTGACACAGTGTGTTTCCAACAGGTGCAGCTTTGGGCTCTGTGGCGAAGTGGCAGAGTAAAGGTTTATTGATCATGAGGTCATGGGTTCGATTCCTGCCTCCAGTCCAGCTCCAGTCTCCCTGAAACTGCCAGTTTGCGTCTGCCATTGGTTCACAGCAATTTGAAGGCAGAAAAACTCAGCGTGTCATACTTTCTGCTAGAGACTTCATTCAAATTCTGATCTGTAGACAAACTTCTAACTTTATACTCTTTTCTTTCTTTTTTTTTAAGCATCATTGAAAAATCTCACATTCATCAAAGTCTCAACCTCTCTTCAGAAGTCAGTGAGCCTCTTATACAGGGATTTCTTTTACTCTTCTCTCATTGAATGTAACTATGGTGAAGTGGTTAGATCAGTGGGCTGATGTACTGAAGGTTGTGGGTTCATTTCCTTCCTTGGACATGTTTCTTGTATGCCATTCCGCATGTCTTTGTCAATTTATTCTGCTAATTCAGCATGGTTCAGCAATGGCTTTCAGCATTCACACCATTTCCATTTTTGGAAATGCTTTTTCCAGTTTGTTCATTAATGTGCATTGTCCTCAACAAATAAACAATAAATGAAATGAAATGAAATAGTGACATATTGAGTGATTTTTAATGATTATTTGCTGTACATTTCTTACACAGTTCCTTTAAATCAATGAACCTCAAAGTTGTGGTTTGTAGAGAAAGAGGAGCAGCAGATTTTATGATTGGAGTTTTGCAGATTAGTTTCTAGTTCAGGATTAAACCACCATGTAATAACAGGACTCAGCAAGTTCTACAATGAATAACAATCGTATAATGATAGTAGTACTCTTTTTTTTTTCTCATTCTGTACATTTTCTATCTCAATGAAAGCTTTGATGGGGCTCAGCGTTGTCAGGCCATTGGTAAGATTCTAATAGTCTACAATACTTTATTACTACTAGTTATTATTGGAGGTGTACTTTGATGGTGGTAACTGGAGGGTTCTGTTTGATCAGGGCGACTTTATGGATTACTGGTTGATGAATGGATGCACATGGCTGCAGGAGATGCTGTTGGTGTCCACTGAGAAGATAATTTTGGTTCATAGACCAGTTATATGAGTGGCAGTATGAAGACACTGTTGTTTATGATGTGTTTCATTGTTTCTGCAGGTGATCAGAACCTGTTGATGGTTAAAGTAGAGGATCCTCCTGAGTTGACCACTAGTCTGGACCAGGAGAACCCAGAGAGTCTACATGTTAAAGAAGAAGAGGAAGAACTATTGACCACTCCAGAGTTCCCCATCACTTCTGTTCATGTGAAGAGTGAGGATGAGGAGGAGGAACCTCAGTCCCTACAACCTCATCAAAGACAAACTGAGGCAGAGCCTCCATCCAGCAGCTCAGCTGAACAGATGGAGGCTGATGGAGACGACTGTGGAGGATCTGAACCAGCCAGGAACTCAGATCAACCTGAAGATCTTCAACCAGATATAGATGATGAGGTCTCAGAGTCGTTACCTGAAGCTGAAGACAGTGATGATGACTGGAGACCACCAGAGTCACATTTGAACAGTGAAGCTGTTCATGTGAGTAATGAAAAATGTAAGACTGGTAAGAAGTCTCACCGCTGCTCAGAGTGTGGGAAAACATTTAGCCTCAAGGGGAATTTGAACGAACACATGAGAATCCATACAGGAGAGAAACCATTTGAATGTACAATCTGTGGTAAAAAATTTATAAGACGACAGCAACTTAATGTACATATGAGAATCCATACAGGAGAGAAACCATTTCAATGTGCAATCTGTGGTAAAAAATTTACACAACGAAGTAGTCTTACTGACCATATGAGAGTCCATACAGGAGAGAGACCATTTGACTGTGCTATCTGTGGTAAAATATTTAGAAAACGATGGAATCTTAATGAACATATGAGAACCCATACAGGAGAGAAACCATTTGAATGTGGTAAAACATTTAGCCATGCAAAGAGTCTTGGCATCCATATGAGAGTCCATACAGGGGAGAAACCATTTGGTTGTGCTATTTGTGGCGAAACATTTACCCAGCAGATACATTGTTTAAATCACACACTGGCCCATTTAAAAGCGAAACCATTGAATTGTAGTGTGTGTGGGAGTACATATGCAACAGTATCGAATCTCACGAGACACATGAAATCCCATACAGGAGAGAAACCACATGTATGCAGTATCTGCGGGAAAAGATTCCTTCGAAAAGAATATCTTAAGTGTCACTCAAGAAACCATACAGGAGAGAAACCATTTGACTGTGCTACATGTGGTAAAAAATTTAGTCGACGTGGGAGGCTTAGAGAACACATCAGAATCCATTCAGGAGAAAAAAACATTTAGTTGTAGTTTTTGTAGCCATCAGTTCTCAGATTTGTCCAGCAAGAAGAGACATATGAGTGTATGTAAATTCAGGAATGTTACTGAAGCCAGCAGCAGTGTGTGAGGCTGCAGTTATTGAACTGTAACAGTTCATCACAATGTAGTGATAATGAATTTCACATGTCAAATATTTAAAGTTCGTATGAGTTATGAAATTGTTTCTATAAAACGCCTTGTTCATGAAATGACTACCTCAAATTCATTGATGGTGTGTTCCAGGTGTTCTCGGGGGCAGGAATTCCTAACATCCTATGTCATAAGTATATTAACGTTGGACTTTTGTTTCATTTAGTTTTCTTTTTTGTTTTGTTTTGTAACTACATTTGCATCATGAGTTGGTATATTGAAATTGCCATGTGTTCTTACTGATATGTTTGATCTATTATGATGTATTTAAATGGATGTGTGCAAGGTAGCGGCTTGGCGCCCAACACAAGTTTCCCTTCACGGGACAATAAAGCATACTTTACTTTTACCTTCATTTTATGAATCATCCATTTTTCTGACAACTGGAAAGCGCTCAACGTTGTTCCAAGCTCCAAGTTTCAACACCATTACATACCGCGATACTGTGATCGACATGTTCGATTGCTCATGCCTGTGTTATGGCTGTGGCCAACATGTTGATATTGACTCAAAAATGTTATTTTAGGGGCGGTGCGTGGCGCAGTGGGTAGAGCGGCCGCCCCATGTAGAGGCTACAGTCCTCGCCGCAGGCGTCCCCGGTTCGAATCCCGCGTCGGGCAGACCTTTCCTGCGTGTCATTCCCCCTCTCTCTGCCTCCCCATTTCCTGTCTATCTCTACTGTCATCACTATCAAATAAAAAGGCAAAAAGCCGAAAAATATACTTTAAAAAAAAAAAAAAATGTTATTTTATTCTAAGAAACCAAATGAACTATATACATAGTACTACCACACCACCAGCCATAGTGGCAGTGTATCTCAGCAGCAGCAGCAGTTGTGAGGTGATCTTCAGAGTCTACAGAAGTGAGATAGAAGCTGGGTGTTGGTATTTTACAATGTTGTTAATCGTAGTAGTGCTGCATTGTGCAGAAAATTGGGGAACACGCCTTAGAATGGGCCCTAAAATAATAAAATAGTCAAGTTTTATTTTGAAGTTTGGTTTAGTCCTTTCTGGAGAAAGCTACACCAGTCACCACTGGGCTGCAGAGATGTTGATTTAACTAAACTTTTAACAGGTTATAACAACATGATAAATATGGACTGCACAACGTGTTACATTTTTATTGTTTTTTATAAAAGTATAACAATTTCTGGTATACTTGTACTTGGTGGAAACATCTTTTTGAGGTTTTATTCATTTTAAATTGGAAAATCTTTTTCTATGAACTTTTGGGCTTAATGATTAAAATGTGTTAGATAGAAAATTACATTTTAAAAGGTCTTTGTCTCTTTGTTTTTGAATCCTCCACTGCTGCTTCTTTATCAAATTAAAGCTTCAAATCTACCAAGAATCATCACAGAGACTTTCATTATAGTTTCCAATGATATCAGAGTTTTTCTTCTTAGCATTTTTGTTGTTCTTCCAAGATATTACCCTACCGCCATGTTGTGTGTCTGAATCATTCCTTCAATTACTGTAAGTCTTTGTAAAAGGGGAACTATGCAAGTCCAGTCGCTTTTCCGCTGTTTTGCAAACCCACCTCCTGGCCATGTGCATTTGTTTTCAGTGAAGCTGGTGAGAGATCAATCCATGGAGCGGTGGATAACGTTACATTTCATATACGATGTTATGACGCGTATAGTTGTGTAGTCTTATCTGTCATTAACATTATGAGTTACAGGTTGCGTTTGTGTTGCTGTGCCGCCAAGACCCGATCAGGGACACCAGAGGCGTTGACCTTTATCAACCAAGAGAGGCTAGGTGGAAGGCAGAGAGCCTCCATTCTCCCTTAGTCAAGTCAGTGACTTGAAGTTATTTATTTGTATGATTATTTAAGTTAATATAGAGGACTTTAGGTGATACAATCCAAATGAAATTAATTTATAAACTTGGGATTGTTCCATCACAACACGTCTTGTTGGAAATGACAATCTGTCACATTTAAATATATATATCATGCTGTATTGGCATGATGATCTCAGCCATAAAGCCAACATTAAATGTACACGAAATACACAACATTTAGCTTGATTTTCTCTAGTTTAAATTGCTTCCAGGGAACCAACTCTGCTCTCCAGCCATGTGCTCTCCTAACAATGACTATTACCATAATTACAAGTAGCCTTTAAAAAACATCCCTAAATTTACGTTTTGTGGTGTGTGGTGGTGGAAATGACTGAGACCCTAAGAGACAGTGTTCTTTTTATCAAAAAGACATAAAACACAATATATCTTACAACACATGATACATTTCATTAAAATAGGGATGTATGTACCACTTGTCTATAAAGTTACTATTAGATCACAATTTAATTCAATATTAAGAGGGATTGAATGTCACAAATCTGGCCCAGGGACAAAGGAAATAGCCTACAACAAAAATCATACATGAAAAAAAAAACAAAAAAACAATCACAGATCTATACTTTAATTTTTCAAAGTTCCTCTTGATGTCAAGTCAGTGTGCCAAAAATAAAAAACAAGAAATGTGTTTTCATTTTTATTACATCTGCCAGGAACACAAATTCTACATAGTTGAAGAATCACCCATATGCAAATGTGCCTTCCACCAGCAAAACTCAGCCAAGTGTGGAGAAATGGGACAGGGCCAATCACACTAACCTGAGTCTGTGGTTGACTAGACACTGGAATAAGAGAGTAACGACACTTCCATTGACTCCCGTGGTAAGCAGTTGCAAAAGAGCCCAGAAAACCCATTCACTCCAATGTATGTGTATTGCCCACTTGCTTGTAAATTGATGAAAACAGCCGTGTTTTTGTTTTTAGGTGTCTTGGTCATATCAAATTACACTCATAATTTGTTTATTATAAAATGTAGATTGAAACATTCATGTAGAAAACTGTTTTGTTTTGTTTTTTTACTTGCCTAGAAATGAAATGTCCTTAAATTATTGAAAATACCACACTTGCTCATTCACCAACAATGCAGAGTTGTCAGTTCTTGGGCACTTTTGCAAAACCCATATTCCGCCATTAGGAGGCGCTTCATTGGACCATGCGTGTCGTTACTCTCTTATTCCAGTGCGCTAGTTTCTACCCGGATGATATTTGTGCACGTACCCAAAACCGGAAGAGAGAGTCCTGGTTGGGGGAAACAATAGAGTCGTTCGGCGGGATCAACCGAGAGTTTGAGTAACATGTCTCCGGTGGAGTTTCTGAGAGGATTCGTCACCGAGAGACTCACCGCCGCCTCCCAGGAAATCTTCGCGGCCGTGGACAGAGTCGTAGCCGGCTACGAGGCGGAGGCTTCGGGCTTCAGACAGGAGATCGAGCGGCAGAGGAACCTGCTGGATGTTCTCCTGCAGCCTCGAGTCGCTCTCAGCAAAACAGGTTGGTGATTCAGTTTTAAAGGAGCTGTAAAACTGTGGCCAAAAACTGTTGCGGTCAAAGTCAAAACATCCCAGACACGAGGTTGCCAGACTCTGCTCACTCACAGTAGTCCAGGCAAAATAGCGTTTTCCGACAGACTAATTGTAACAGAATGTTTTTCACCATACATCATTTTCTTTGAGGTGTCCAAAAAAACATACTAAAAGTCCTAAGAAATCCTAGTTGGGGAAATATGTTTAATTCTCATCAATCCAAGATTGATTATGGTGCCAATAAGGCCAGACAGCCATACACCCCCAATGGGGCTATTTTTTCTTCCTTTACTGCTATCACAATGAAACTTTACACAATGAAAGTATTCATGAAATGTAACATTTTTTGTATTACAAGTTTCTTTGAAAATAAATTTGAATATGCAAATGAGCCATACACTAATCAAATATGCCCAAAATACACCGGAATAGGCTTGTTTTTTTCCCCCTTACTCCTACCACAATGAAACTTTACACAATGAAAGTATAGGCCTACATGAAAAGTAAAATTTCTGTATTTCAAGTTTCCCAGAAAATGTATTTCAAATATGCTAATGAGCTCAACACTAATTGACTTATGGTCAAGAAGCCATAAAGCCGCAAGCAGCAAAAACAGGGGCCAAATAACTAACACATTCATGTCCATTCAGTAAGTTAACCTATGCATACAATCTGAAGTCACTTGCCACACTTGACCTATGCATACACACAATTTGATGTCACTTGCCACACTTACCTGGGTCACTGGTTGCCACAAAAAGACTTATATTGACCTTAAGAATTGATTGCACAGTCTTGTCTCCAGTTGTTTTCTAAATCCACTTTTTATAAGCGAACAACCCTTACCTAATGACTTTCCCCCCAATTTGCAGAGAACATCAGAAGAAAGTCAGAATACATTAAAGTCGTTTCAACGACTGTGTGTGATGTTATGTTAAATATGCTGTTATGTTCAACAACATATGAGCGGGACTAAGAACTTAGTTATTTGGCCCCTGTTTTTGCTGCTTGCGGCTTTATGGCTTCTTGACCATAACTCAATTAATGTTGAGCTCATTTGCATATTCAAATTAATTTTCCAAGAAACTTGTAATACAAAAAATGTTACTTTTCATGTATACTTCCATTGTGTGAAGTTTAATTGTGGTAGGAGTAAAGGGGGGAAAAAACAAGCCTATTCGGGTGTATTTTGGGCATATTCCATTACTGTATGGCTCATTTGCATATTCAAATTTATTTTCAAAGAAACTTGTAATACAAAAAATGTTACATTTTATGAATACTTTCATTGTGTAAAGTTTCATTGTGATAGCAGTAAAGGAAAAAAATAGCCCCATTGGGGTGTATGGCTGTCTGGCCTTATTGGCACCATAGACTTTATAGTAAATCAATCTTTAATTGATGAGAATTAAACATATTTCCCCAACTAGGATTTCTTAGGACTTTTAGTATGTTGTTCTGGACACCTCAAAGAAATGATGTATGGTGAAAAACATTCTGTTACAATTAGTTCTATTTTTGGGTCCAAAATTAGCTAGATTGCCTGGACTACAGTGTCAGTCTCAAAGTAAAGATGCTCATGCCTCTCTAATACGTGTTAAACTGCATTAGTTGCAGTAGAAAGATGATAAAAGCGCCGTTAAAAGTAATTAAGGCATCAGCATCTGATAAAGCATTGTGGACGTCAGCCTATCATAGTGATTCTGTGTCATCTTGCCATTCACATGTGCACAAGCGAGGTGTTTTTGATTTATATCTAAACTCACCATCTTAGGCTACATAGACACGATTGGGGTCCCCAGAGGTGTGCTGATGAATACAAGTTAGTAAACCAAGTTGCAGCAGGATCCCGGACAGTAAAATTAAATTGAATCAACGTTGAAGTATGGTCAGGCAGATCCATTGAATCAGCATTGATTCCCGGCATTTATTCAACATTGAAAGCGCTCGTTATGATACTGATACTGAATCAACACTGATTCAATGTTCACCTAAAAGCAGTCTGCTGCTATAATTTTAGTTGATTTCACATTTTAAAAAAATGTTACTGAATCAATACTAAATCGGCTGTTATCTAAATGGAAGTCTCCGTGTTAATTGTAGGCAGATATAAATGTTATTTTAGTCCAAAATTCATTCTGCATGCTGCTTAAAAAATATGGAATCATACTCAAACATATTTGAATAACTGAAAAGAGTGACAGAAACACAGGGTTTCCCCCAGAAAACTTGTTAAGCCCGGTGGTAGGGTGGCACCGGCGGCCCATCCGCGGCCCATCGCCGGGCCACCGGTGCCCAAGCATGTTTTTTTGTGACGGGCCTGACCCTGACCATTGACTGATGGCAGGGCCCTGTAGGTAACAGATTCATTAATGGAGCAGTAGCATTTATAAGGTGTGATTCCATAAGGCCTTATGATCAATGTTAAAAGTTGACTGGAAATTTGAAAATATTATCATAAACATCTGTTATTATAAGACATTTATGTAACATATTAAACACCAGCTATAGCAGAGTCTTACAGAAAGGCACTCTTGAAATGCTGTTCAATAACCACAAAAATAAATTAATAATAATAATTATAATTATAAAATAATATTTAAATAAATAGCATCAACTGTTTGCATTAAAAACTAAAAAGAACAACTGCCTGGTGTCTCCTTTAGCTTTATTTCTCAGATTTTATTTTTTTTATTCTCCGAGATTTTTTACATCTGGAGCATAGACTGTAAAAATTTGGAGTCACGTAATGACGTACCACGCTCTTTTTCCAGTCAGTCGTCATGGAAACGTGGCACTCGCGGATTTACTGTTTGGACCAGAGAAAACAAACGTGTGTGATCGCGAACTTTACGAGCTGAAAAATGAAACAATGGATCATTTTCATCAGGTCAGAGCCCCGCGGCTCACAGGAGTCCGGAGCTCTGACGCTGCAGGGGACGACGTGCTAACAGCTAACAACTACCAGCTAACAGCTACAGCAGCTGACTGCCTCTTGGAGCCGTGGCTCGGCTCACGTTAACGTGGACTCGGTGCGTTCCTCTCGGTCAGCTGGTGAAGCAGCAGGCTGATCATAGATGCGGTCTGATGAGCATGATGTCCGTGACGTGTCCCGTTATGCGCGACAAAGTTGTGACGTTGTCAGGTGATGAAAAAGACACCTGATCACGTGTTTATGGAGTATAAATAAAACTGATTAAAAATTTTTTATAAACGATGCTTAGCCTGGCGGGGGGGCAAGTAAGGCCTGGTGGCCCGCCAGGCTTATAATACACTGGGGGAAACCCTGGAAACAGGCCTAAGGTTTATTCTGAAAAGGCAAGTTTATGCATTCTCCTAGTTTTATCAGTGTCCCGGTCCGACTTAAGATGAGCCGTGGCACCGCACATGAAATAACAACGCTGTGAGCAAAACAAAAACTTATGCCCCTTTCCCCCTGGCCAAAAAACACGTTTAAACCTGCTAACAATCGGCTTTCGGTGGCAGTGGGAAAGGCGCACCGACCCACGTTGACCCGTGTCAAACGGCTCGGCTCGGCTCCTATCGGCATGCAGTGGGAACGCCAGACCCGGGTCAACCCGCTAATTTACATGACGACGTTGAGGTCTCGTCTCATATCACGTACCAAAACAAAGCTCTGCTCTCGTTCGAGACTGGGATCAAAAGATCGAACAACACTGACCAAAAACGATTGAAAAAAAAAAGAAGCGACAGTCTGTTTAACTGATGTGTTGTGCCGCGGACGTCCGTCATACCGTTCAGCTGCATCGTCATCTGCTTTCTTTTCTTCCATTATTATTATTAGGGGTGCACCGAATGGCACTTTTTGGCCGAAGCCGAATACCGAATAAAATCAAAACGCTTGGCCGAATAACCGAATAATACAGAATACCGAAAGTGGTTTTAAAGTTTTTAAATAAAATATTTTTTTAAACTTAATTTTCAAAGAAAGTAAATGTCTATTGACTATTCTGACAGTTTTTGAATATTCCAGTTGCCATTGCTCATCAAAAAAGCACAAGAAGTTATATAAAGTTTTTCATTTAGGCCAAATCGGCCCATTGTGAGTGCTGAAAGATCTATGCAAGTACATTCCAAAAAAACCCAAGTGTCTTGTGGTTCCTAACCTTTCTTGGTCAGATTTTCTTTAATTCATCAATTAGGCTACTAGACATTTCAGGTGACCTCATTTGAATTTCAGGCGACCCCACGTGGGGTCCTGACCCCAAGGTTGGGAAACACTGTTTTAAAAGCTGTCGGTCACGGACGGAGTGGGCGACATGCTGGGACGAGGAACTTTCGTTTTAACTGCTGCAGCCGTCTCTCCCTCTCGTAGCCTACAGCATGCTGTTCAGGGTGTTTGGTTGTTAAATGATTCATTAAAAGGCGCGTTGCTACGGGAACGGTCCCCTCACTCAGTCCTCTCAGTGGCCGTGTCTCCGCTGCAGACAGGACGCACCGGGCTCTTGGAGCGACGTGCAACGGTGCGCGCGGTCGCTGTGCAGCTTCCCCCCCACTGCTCTTGTTGCTGTTGTTTTTCCAGCAGTAGTCACTTACTAATAAAGCTGGGGTTTAAGCTGCCGTTTCGATCGTCGCGCAATCGCATATTTATCAGACTTTAAAAAGTTTTTTTAAATTCGGCCTTGCTTTTCGCTCATTCCACCGAAGGCCGAATGTTGCTTTTTTTGAAATATTCGGCCGAATATATTCGGTTACCGAATATTCGGTGCATCCCTAATTATTATATTACCTGTGCTCTGTGGTATGTCTTGTCTGTTTTTTAATGTGAGGACTGCAGATGGAAACTAGCTCTGAGCCAAATCCGGCACACTTACATGACGCCACGGCGTTAGTTTGTTCATTAATGTGCATTGTCCTCAACAAATAAACAATAAATGAAATGAAATGAAATAGTGACATATTGAGTGATTTTTAATGATTATTTGCTGTACATTTCTTACACAGTTCCTTTAAATCAATGAACCTCAAAGTTGTGGTTTGTAGAGAAAGAGGAGCAGCAGATTTTATGATTGGAGTTTTGCAGATTAGTTTCTAGTTCAGGATTAAACCACCATGTAATAACAGGACATTTTGGACGCACTCAGCAAGTTCTACAATGAATAACAATCGTATAATGATAGTAGTACTCTTTTTTTTTTTTCTCATTCTGTACATTTTCTATCTCAATGAAAGCTTTGATGGGGCTCAGCGTTGTCAGGCCATTGGTTAGATTCTAATAGTCTACAATACTTTATTACTACTAGTTATTATTGGAGGTGTACTTTGATGGTGGTAACTGGAGGGTTCTGTTTGATCAGGGCGACTTTATGGATTACTGGTTGATGAATGGATGCACATGGCTGCAGGAGATGCTGTTGGTGTCCACTGAGAAGATAATTTTGGTTCATAGACCAGTTATATGAGTGGCAGTATGAAGACACTGTTGTTTATGATGTGTTTCATTGTTTCTGCAGGTGATCAGAACCTGTTGATGGTTAAAGTAGAGGATCCTCCTGAGTTGACCACTAGTCTGGATCAGGAGAACCCAGAGAGTCTACATGTTAAAGAAGAAGAGGAAGAACTACTGACCACTCCAGAGTTCCCCATCACTTCTGTTCATGTGAAGAGTGAGGATGAGGAGGAGGAACCTCAGTCCCTACAACCTCATCAAAGACAAACTGAGGCAGAGCCTCCATCCAGCAGCTCAGCTGAACAGATGGAGGCTGATGGAGACGACTGTGGAGGATCTGAACCAGCCAGGAACTCAGATCAACCTGAAGATCTTCAACCAGATATAGATGATGAGGTCTCAGAGTCGTTACCTGAAGCTGAAGACAGTGATGATGACTGGAGACCACCAGAGTCACATTTGAACAGTGAAGCTGTTCATGTGAGTAATGAAAAATGTAAGACTGGTAAGAAGTCTCACCGCTGCTCAGAGTGTGGGAAAACATTTAGCCTCAAGGGGAATTTGAACAAACACATGAGAATCCATACAGGAGAGAAACCATTTGAATGTACAATCTGTGGTAAAAAATTTATAAGACGACAGCATCTTAATGGACATATGAGAATCCATACAGGAGAGAAACCATTTCTATGTGCAATCTGTGGTAAAAAATTTACACAACAAAGTAGTCTTACTGACCATATGAGAGTCCATACAGGAGAGAGACCATTTGACTGTGCTATCTGTGGTAAAATATTTAGAAAACGATGGAATCTTAATGAACATATGAGAACCCATACAGGAGAGAAACCATTTGAATGTGGTAAAACATTTAGCCATGCAAAGAGTCTTGGCATCCATATGAGAGTCCATACAGGAGAGAAACCATTTGGTTGTGCTATTTGTGGCGAAACATTTACCCAGCAGATACATTGTTTAAATCACACACTGGCCCATTTAAAAGCGAAACCATTGAATTGTAGTGTGTGTGGGAGTACATATGCAACAGTATCGAATCTCACGAGACACATGAAATCCCATACAGGAGAGAAACCACATGTATGCAGTATCTGCGGGAAAAGATTCCTTCGAAAAGAATATCTTAAGTGTCACTCAAGAAACCATACAGGAGAGAAACCATTTGACTGTGCTACATGTGGTAAAAAATTTAGTCGACGTGGGAGGCTTAGAGAACACATCAGAATCCATTCAGGAGAAAAAAACATTTAGTTGTAGTTTTTGTAGCCATCAGTTCTCAGATTTGTCCAGCAAGAAGAGACATATGAGTGTATGTAAATTCAGGAATGTTACTGAAGCCAGCAGCAGTGTGTGAGGCTGCAGTTATTGAACTGTAACAGTTCATCACAATGTAGTGATAATGAATTTCACATGTAAAATATTTAAAGTTCGTATGAGTTATGAAATTGTTTCTATAAAACGCCTTGTTCATTAAATGACTACCTCAAATTCATTGATGGTGTGTTCCAGGTGTTCTCGGGGGCAGGAATTCCTAACATCCTATGTCATAAGTATATTAACGTTGGACTTTTGTTTCATTTAGTTTTCTTTTTTGTTTTGTTTTGTAACTACATTTGCATCATGAGTTGGTATATTGAAATTGCCATGTGTTCTTACTGATATGTTTGATCTATTATGATGTATTTAAATGGATGTGTGCAATGTAGCGGCTTGGCGCCCAAGACAAGTTTCCCTTCACGGGACAATAAAGCATACTTTACTTTTACCTTCATTTTATGAATCATCCATTTTTCTGACAACTGGAAAGCGCTCAACGTTGTTCCAAGCTCCAAGTTTCAACACCATTACATACCGCGATACTGTGATCGACATGTTCGATTGCTCATGCCTGTGTTATGGCTGTGGCCAACATGTTGATATTGACTCAAAAATGTTATTTTATTCTAAGAAACCAAATGAACTATACACATAGTACTACCACACCACCAGCCATAGTGGCAGTGTATCTCAGCAGCAGCAGCAGCAGCAGCTGTGAGGGCCCAGGTGATCTTCAGAGTCTTCAGAAGTGAGATAGAAGATGGGTGTTGGTATTTTACAATGTTGTTAGTAGTTCGTAGTAGTGCTGCAGTGTGCAGAAAATTGGGGAACACGCCTTAGAATGGGCCCTAAAATAATAAAATAGTCAAGTTTTATTTCGAAGTTTGGTTTAGTCCTTTCTGGAGAAAGCTACACCAGTCACCACTGGGCTGCAGAGATGTTGCTTTAACTAAACTTTAACAGGTTATAACAACATGATAAATATGGACTGCACAACGTGTTACATTTTTATTGTATTTTTTATAAAAGTATAACAATTACTGGTATACTTGTACTTGGTGGAAACATCTTTTTGAGGTTTTATTCATTTTAAATTGGAAAATCTTTTTCTATGAACTTTTGGGCTTAATGATTAAAATTTGTTAGATAGAAAATTACATTTTAAAAGGTCTTTGTCTCTTTGTTTTTGAATCCTCCACTGCTGCTTCTTTATCAAGTTAAAGCTTCAAATCTACCAAGAATCATCACAGAGTAAACAAACTTTCATTATAGTTTCCAATGATATCAGAGTTTTTCTCATATTACTCTACCGCCATGTTGTGTGTCTGAATCATTCCTTCAATTACTGTAAGCCTTTGTAAAAGGGGAACTATGCAAGTCCAGTCGCTTTTCCGCTGTTTTGCTAACCCACCTCCTGGCCATGTGCATTTGTTTTCAGTGAAGCTGGTGAGAGATCAATCCATGGAGTGGTGGATAACGTTACATTTCATATACGATGTTATGACATGTATTTGTGTAGTATTATCTGTCATAAACAAAACATTATGAGTTACGGGTTTGTGTTGCTGTGGCGCCAAGACCCGATCAGGGACACCAGAGGCGTTGACCTTTATCAACCAAGAGAGGCTAGGTGGAAGGCAGAGAGCCTCCATTCTCCCTTTAGTAAGTTACAAGTCAGTGACTTGAAGTCATTTATTTGTATGATTATTTAAGTTAATATAGAGGACTTTAGGTGATACAATCCAAATGAAATTCATTTATAAACTTGGGATTGTTCCATTACAACACGTCTTGTTGGAAATGACAATCTGTCACATTTAAAAACATATATATCATGCTGTATTGGCATGATGATCTCAGCCATAAAGCTAACATTAAATGTACACTAAATACACAATATATATATATATATTGCAGCCATGTGCTCTCCTAACAATGACTATTACCATAATTACAAGTAGCCTTTAAAAAACATTCCTAAATTTACGTTTTGTGGTGTGGTGGAAATGACTGAGACCCCAAGAGACAGTGTTCTTTTTATCAAAAAGACATAAAACACAATATATCTTCAGGGGTGCAAACTTGTCACCTTTCGGCGAAATTCGCCGTTTTGGATCCCAAATTGGTCATTTGTGTGATTCGTGTAAATCCGCAATAAAAAAAAAATTGAGAGAGGGGGGGGGGGGGGTCCGGCGAGGCGAGGCGAGCCGAGCCGAGCCAATGCACCTGTCTCTTTAAGGCGCATGCACCTTATCTGGATGACAACGAGTGGTGGCAGCGCTCCTCTTCTGTCCAGCAATACACACCTGAAGCTTCACTTTTAATACAGACTAACTAACGCGACTTTTTGAGCATGGCGAGTGAAAGAGTCGGAGCTAGAAGATGCGCCAGCAGTGTTGTATAGGTGCTGTATGGGACCGCGTGTGTGTGATGATCGCGATCGCGGCCAATTAGCGATTAGCGCGTTTAGCATAATTAGCTCCAGTGTCTCCTTCTCTGGAGGAGGGTCTGGCGAGCGAGACTAGCTCCAGCGACCTGTGCATGGATGTATTATATTAACGGACCTGTGCAGCAGCAGCAGGAGGAAGAGGAGGAGGAGGTGGACTGACTGTGGCAGGACACCTCTGCCTCTGTTTAACTTTATGTTGCTGGTAAATAATGTGGTTGTAAGAGTAGTAGGCTAAAGTTAAATTATTTTGTATGCACTAATTAAAGGGGCAGAGCTTTAAGAGACATTTTAGCTTTTATATTTTATAAGATAGCCTATATTTTTTGTAAGAAGTTCCACAATTAATAAATATAGGTTATATATTTCAATGAATATCTAATTGTTCTTAGCATTTGTTAGATAACTTTCTTTGCCCAATAAATTAAAACATGTTGGAACTATCAATGTCTCCTCTCTTGCAGCCATTATCTCACTACTTTGAACCTCAGACTGTCACAATGATGTATCAGATGTCAGACTGCCTCATTCTTTAAGTTTTAACCTGAATATACGAGACATGATTGATTTTCCCAAGGATCAAAGTATACGAAACCGAACCGAAAACCATGACCACAAAACCGTGAACCGAACTGTTTGCTTGAACATCTTTTAAATACATATTGCCGCTTAATATGTTTTACGTAGCCTATGGCATTTTTAAGCTTCATGTGTGTTATTGGACAGAAAGAGCAGCGCTGCCTCGGAGCATAGCCTACGTACAGAAAACACATTTACATCAATAAATAAATGTTTCACAATGAACCAATCCGTCTGTATGAAATTGTATTTAGTTTGAAGGCAAGGTTTGCAAGGTTCATCTGATGGACATCGAGGGACAGATTCTCTAAGTTTTGCACAGCTTTTGCTCATGCTAAACCTGCATAGGCTGAAGACCCCCTTCACATGTTTCAAAACCAAACACAGAGAGACAGATTGTGCAGGTTTAACAGGAGCAAAAGCTGTGCAAACCTGAGTAAATCTGGACCCTAGTCTCATGCTAAAATTGACTGTAAATTCACCTTTAAAGTTGGTTTTTAAAAAAAATTGCCCGGGGGAGCATGCCCCCGGACCCCCCTAGGGGGTCGGTATCTTGTCACCTTTTTTACCCCTGATGAGTTTGCACCCCTGTATCTTACAACACGTGATACATTTCATTAAAATAGGGATGTATGTACCACTTGTCTATAAAGTTACTATTAGATCACAATTTAATTCAATATTAAGAGGGATTGAATGTCACAAATCTGGCCCAGGGACAAAGGAAATAGCCTACAACAAAAGTCATACATGAAAATCAGTGTTTATATAGCAAAAAAAAACAAAAACAAAACAATCACAGTTCTATACTTTAATTTTTCAAAGTTCCTCTTGATGTCAAGTCAGTGTGCCAAAAATAAAAAACAAGAAATGTGTTTTCATTTTTATTACATCTGCCAGGAACACAAATTCTACATACAGTAGTTGAAAAATCACCCATGCAAATGTGCCTTCCACCAGCAAAACTCAGCCAAGTGTGGAGAAATGGGACAGGGCCAATCACACTAACCTGAGTCTGTGGTTGACTAGACACTGGAATAAGAGAGTAACGACACTTCCATTGACTCCCGTGGTAAGCAGTTGCAAAAGAGCCCAGAAAACCCATTCACTCCAGTGTATGTGTGTTGCCCACTTGCTTGTAAATTGATTAAAACTGCCGTGTTTTTGTTTTTAGGTGTCTTGGTCATATCCGATTACACTCATAATTTGTTATTTGTCTTGTTTTTTTTACTTGCCTAGAAATGTCCTTAAACTATTGAAAATACCACACTTGCTCATTCACCAACAATGCAGAGTTGTCAGTTCTTGGGCACTTTTGCAATACCCATATTCCTCCATCAGGAGGCGCTTCATTGGACCATGCGTGTCGTTACTCTCTTATTCCAGTGCGCTAGTTTCTACCCGGATGATATTTGTGCACGTACCCAAAACCGGAAGAGAGAGTCCTGGTTGGGGGAAACAATAGAGTCGTTCGGCGGGATCAACCGAGAGTTTGAGTAAAATGTCTCAGGTGGAGTTTCTGAGAGGATTCGTTACCGAGAGACTCACCGCCGCCTCCCAGGAAATCTTAGCGGCCGTGGACAAAGTCGTAGCCGGCTACGAGGCGGAGGCTTCGGGCTTCAGACAGGAGATCGAGCGGCAGAGGAACCTGCTGGATGTTCTCCTGCAGCCTCGAGTCGCTCTCAACAAAACAGGTTAGTGATTCAGTTTTAAAGGAGCTGTAAAACTGTGGCCAAAAACTGTTGCGGTCAAAGTCAAAACATCCCAGACACGAGGTTGCCAGACTCTGCTCACTCACAGTAGTCCAGGCAAAATAGCGTTTTCCGACAGACTAATTGTAACAGAATGTTTTTCACCATACATAATTTCTTTGAGGTGTCCAGAAAAACATACTAAAAGTCCTAAGAAATCCTAGTTGGGGAAATATATTTAATTCTCATCAATCCAAGATTGATTATAAAGTCTATGGTGCCAATAAGGCCAGACAGCCATACACCCCAATGGGGCTATTTTTTCTTCCTTTACTGCTATCACAATGAAACTTTACACAATGAAAGTATTCATGAAATGTAACATTTTTTGTATTACAAGTTTCTTTGAAAATAAATTTGAATATGCAAATGAGCCATACACTAATCAAATATGCCCAAAATGCACCCGAATAGGCTTGTTTTTTCCCCCCTTACTCCTACCACAATGAAACTTTACATAATGAAAGTGTACATGAAAAGTAAATTTTCTGTATTTCAAGTTTCTCGGAAAATTTATTTTAAATATGCTAATGAGCTCAACACTAATTGAGTTATGGTCAAGAAGCCATAAAGCCGCACAATTTGATGTCACTTGCCACACTTACCTGGGTCACTGGTTGCCACAAAAAGACTATTGACCTTAAGAATACATAATACAGAATACATTAAAGTCGTTTCAACGACTGTGTGTGATGTTATGTTAAATATGCTGTTATGTTCAACAACATATGAGCGGGACTAAGAACATAGTGATTTGGCCCCTGTTTTTGCTGCTTGCGGCTTTATGGCTTCTTGACCATAACTCAATTAATGTTGAGCTCATTTGCATATTCAAATACATTTTCCAAGAAACTTGTAATACAAAAAATGTTACTTTTCATGTATACTTTTATTGTGTGAAGTTTAATTGTGGTAGGAGTAAAGGGGGAAAAAAACAAGCCTATTCGGGTGTATTTTGAGCATATTCCATTAGTATATTGCTAATTTGCATATTCAAATTCATTTTTCAAAGAAACTTCTAGTACAAAAAATGTTACATTTCATGAATACTTTCATTGTGTAAAGTTTCATTGTGATAGCAGTAAAGGAAAAAAATAGCCCCATTGGGGTGTATGGCTGTCTGGCCTTATTGGCACCATATAGACTTTATATACAGTAAATCAATCTTGGATTGATGAGAATTAAACATATTTCCCCAACTAGGATTTCTTAGGACTTTTAGTATGTTTTTTTGGACACCTCAAAGAAATGATGTATGGTGAAAAACATTCTGTTACAATTAGTTCTATTTTTGGGTCAAAATGAGCTAGATTGCCTGGACTACAGTGTCAGTCTCAAAGTAAAGATGCTCATGCCTCTCTAATACATGTTAAACTGCATTAGTTGCAGTAGAAAGATGATAAAAGCGCCGTTAAGGGGCGGCGTTTAGCTCACTGGGTAGAGCTGCCGCCCCATGTTGAGGCTCAGTCCTCAGTGCAGGCGGCCCCGGTTCGAGTCCCGCGTCGGACGGCCCTTTCCTGCGTGTCATTCCCCCACTCTTTGCCTCCCATTTCCTGTCTCTGTCTCGACTGCACTATCAATTAAAGGCAATAAAAGCCCAAAAAATATATTAAAAAAAAAAAAAATCTTATAAAAAAAAAAAAAAAAAGCCCCGTTAAAAGTAATTAAGGCATCAGCATCTGAAATAGCATTGTGGCCGTCAGCCTATCATAGTGATTCCGTGTCATCTTCCCATTCACATGTGCACAAGCGAGGTGTTTTTGATTTAGGCCTATATCTAAACTCACCATCTTAGGCTACATAGACACGATTGGGGTCCCCAGAGGTGTGCCTGATGAATACAACTTAGTAAACCAAGTTGCAGCAGGATCCCGGATAGCAAAATTAAATTGAATCAACGTTGAAGTATGGTCAGGCAGATCCATTGAATCAGCATTGATTCCCGACATTTATTCAACATTGAAAGCGCTCGTTATGATACTGATACTGAATCAACACTGATTCAATGTTCACCTAAAAGCAGTCTGCTGCTATAATTTTAGTTGATTTCACTTTTTTTTTTTAAATGTTACTGAATCAATACTAAATCGGCTGTTATCTAAATGGAAGTCTCCATGTTAATTGTAGGCAGATATAAATGTTATTTTAGTCCAAAATTCATCCTGCATGCTGCATCAAAAATATGGAATCATACTCAATCATATTTGAATAACTGAAAAGAGTGACAGAAACAGGCCTGTAACCTAATATTCAAGGTTTATTCTGAAAAGGCAAGTTTATGCATTCTCCTAGTTTTATCAGTCTCCCGGTCGGACTTAAGATGAGCCGTGGCACCGCACATGAAATAACAACGCTGTGAGCAAAACAAAAACTTATGCCCCTTTCCCCCTGGCCAAAAAACACGTTTAAACCCGCTAACAATCGGCTTTCGGTGGCAGTGGGAAAGGCGCACCGACCCACGTTGACCCGCGTCAAACGGCTCGGCTCGGCGCAGATCGGCATGCAGTGGGAACGCCAGACCCGGGTCAACCCGCTAATTTACATGACGACGTTGAGGTCTCGTCTCATATCACGTACCAAAACAAAGCTCTGCTCTCGTTCGAGACTGGGATCAAAAGATCGAACAACACTGACCAAAAACGATTGAAAAAAAAAAGAAGCGACAGTCTGTTTAACTGACGTGTTGTGCCGTGGACGCCGTCATACCGTTCAGCTGCATCGTCATCTGCTTTCTTTTCTTCCATTATTATTATATTACCTGTGCTCTGTGGTATGTCTGTCTGTTTTTTAATGTGAGGACTGCGGATGGAAACTAGCTCTGAGCCAAATCCGGCACACTTACATGATGCCACGGCGTTAATTTGTTCATTAATATGCATTGTCCTCACCAAATAAACAATAAATGAAATGAAATGAAATAGTGACATATTGAGTGATTTTTAATGATTATTTGCTGTACATTTCTTACACAGCTCCTTTAAATAAATGAACCTCAAAGTTGTGGTTTGTAGACAAAGAGGAGCAGCAGATTTTATGATTGGAGTTTTGCAGATTAGTTCACACTCAGCAAGTTCTACAATGAATAACAATCATATAATGATAGTACTCATAGTTTTTTTTCTCATTCTGTACATTTTCTATCTCAATGAAAGCTTTGATGGGGCTCAGCGTTGTCAGGCCATTGGTTAGATTCTAATAGTCTACAATACTTTATTACTACTAGTTATTATTGGAGGTGTACTTTGATGGTGGTAACTGGAGGGTTCTGTTTGATCAGTTTGACTTTATGGATTACTGATTGATGAATGGATGCACATGGCTGCAGGAGATGCTGTTGGTGTCCACTGAGAAGATAATTTTGGTTCACAGCAGTTATATGAGTGACATTATGAAGACACTGTTGTTCATGATGTGTTTCATTGTTTCTGCAGGTGATCAGAACCTGTTGATGGTTAAAGTAGAGGATCCTCCTGAGTTGACCACTAGTCTGGACCAGGAGAACCCAGAGAGTCTACATATTAAAGAAGAAGAGGAAGAACTATTGACCACTCCAGAGTTCCCCATCACTTCTGTTCATGTGAAGAGTGAGGATGAGGAGGAGGAACCTCAGTCCCTACAACCTCATCAAAGACAAACTGAGGCAGAGCCTCCATCCAGCAGCTCAGCTGAACAGATGGAGGCTGATGGAGACGACTGTGGAGGATCTGAACCAGCCAGGAACTCAGATCAACCTGAAGATCTTCAACTAGATATAGATGATGAGGTCTCAGAGTCGTTACCTGAAGCTGAAGACAGTGATGATGACTGGAGACCACCAGAGTCACGTTTGAACAGTGAAGCTGTTCATGTAAGTGATGAAAAATGTAAGACTGGTAAGAAGTCTCACCGCTGCTCAGAGTGTGGGAGAACATTTAGCCTCAAGGCGAATTTGAACAAACACATGAGAATCCATACAGGAGAGAAACCATTTGACTGTGCCACCTGTGGTAAAAAATATAGAAAACAACACCTGCTTAATGGACATATGAGAACCCATACAGGAGAGAAACCCTTTGAATGTGCAATCTGTGGTAAAAGATTTGCACAACGAAGTAGTCTTACTGAACATATGAGAACCCATACAGATGAGAGACCATTTGACTGTGCTACATGTGGTAAAAAATTTAGAAAACGACACCATCTTAATGATCATATGAGAATCCATACAGGAGAGAAACCATTTGAATGTACTATCTGTGGTAGAAGATTTACACAACGAAGTAGTCTTCCTCAACATATGAGAACCCATACAGGAGAGAAACGGTTTGAATGTGCTACATGTGGTCAAAAATTTCGCTATGCGAAGAGTCTTGACGTCCATATGGAAGGCCATACAGGGGAGAAACCATTTGGTTGTGGTATTTGTGGAGAAACATTTACCCAGCAGATACATTGTTTAAATCACACAATGGCCCATTCGAAAGCGATTGATTGATTGTAGTGTGGGTGGGAGTACATATGCAACAGTATCGAATCTCACGAGACACATGAAATCCCATAAATGGTAAATGGTCTTGTATTTATATAGCGCTTTTCCATCTCAACGATACCCAAAGTGCTTTACAGTACATCACATTCACCCATTCACACACATTCACACACTGATGGCGGAAGCTGCCATGCAAGGTGCTAACCACGACCCATCAGGAGCAAGGTGGGTAAGGTGTCTTGCCCAAGGACACTACGGCAGCAACCGGGACAGAGCGGGATTCGAACCGCCAACCCTCTGATCATTGGACGAGCCACTCTACCACCTGAGCCACTGCCGCCATACAGGAGAGAAACCACATGTATGCAGTGTCTGCGGAAAAAGATTCATTCGAAAGGAATATCTTAAGTTACACTCAAGAAACCACACAGGAGGGAAACCATTTGACTGTGCTACCTGTGGTAAAAAAAATTAGTCGAAGTGGGGGCCTAAGAGAACACATCAGAATTCATTTAGGAGAAAAAAACATTTAGTCGTAGTTTTTGTAGCCATCAGTTCTCAGATTTGTCCAGCAAGAAGAGACATATAAGTGTATGTAAACTCAGGAGGGGGGCAGGCAATCATAGCGGAAATAATGAAAGTAATGGCAAACAAACACTGCATATCAGTTCTTACTGATATGTTTTATCTATTATGATGTATTCTTTCAATGGATGTGTGCAATGCAGCGGCTTGGCGCCCAAGACAAGTTTCCCTTCACGGGACAATAAAGCATACTTTACTTTTACCTTCATTTTATGAATCGTCCATTTTTCTGACAACTGGAAAGCGCTCAACGTTGTTCCAAGCTCCAAGTTCCAACACCATTACATACCGCAATACTGTGATCGACATGTTCGATTGCTCATGCCTGTGTTATCTCTTCACCTGACAAAGTTAGGTTGTGGCCAACATGTTGATATTGACTCAAATGTTATTTTATTCTAAGAAACCAAATTAGCTATACACATAGTACTACCACACCACCAGCCATAGTGGCAGTATATCGCAGCAGCAGCAGCAGCAGCAGTTGTGAGGGCCCAGGTGATCTTCAGAGTGTACAGAAGTGAGATAGAATAGATATGTGACTGACTGGAAATTTCGTTGTATATGTTTTTTATGCAATGACAACAATAAACTTAAACTTCCCCTTTCTTCTTCTTAGTATTTTTTGTTGTTCTTCCAAGATATTACTCTACCGCCATGTTGTGTGCCTCCTGAATCATTCCTTCAGTGTCTTTAAGCCGTTGGTAAAGGGGAACTATGCAAGTCTGGTCGCTTTTCCTCCTCTCACCCATGTGTGTTTTGTTTTCAATAGTCTGACCTGACGAAAGTGTGTTGCTGCGATTAGCCTCTGATTTTCCGGAACGAGCCACTTAGCGGAAGTCCTGCCTCCGTGCATCCAGTTTTCAACCGCCAATATTTTGCAAGCACACCTTTGCTATGGCATTGACCACAACGATTGAATTCCAAATGGCCGGAGTGTTTTTTCTCCCAACGCAGAATCATAGGCTTGTGTTCTTCTCTGGAGGAGGGTCAGGCAAGCGAGACTAGTTTTCAATGAAGCTGGTGAGAAAGCAATCCATGGAGCGGTGGATGATGTTATATCATATACGATGTTACGACGTGTATTTGTGTAATGTTATCTGTCATGAAGAGATTACCGGTTATGGGTTGCGTTTGTGTTGCTATGCCACCAAGACCAGATCAGGGTCACCAGGTCAGAAGAGCGGATCTTTTTCGGCCAAGAGAGGCTAGGTGGAAGGCAGAGAGCCTCCGCTCTCCCGGTAACAAGTTACAAGTAATTCTTTTAACCATTACAATTACTTTGAAGCTTTTTAATCAATGTAGGCTAGAAATGGAGGGAGGCAACCGCCATTCCGACAGGTCTTTAATTGTCTAAATGGCAACACTTAATTTTCTATCAAGTGTCCCATCATTCCGACAATTCTTGCCTCCTATGGTCGGAATGACGGTATTTTTTTCTCTTTTTAAACATCCTGCCTTTCTGACAATTCCTTTAATAGAGTATTGTTTCCCCCAAAAGATTTTTCACTGGTTGGGCTTAGGTAATGATGAAAGGAGTTGGTTAAGTTTAGTAAAAAGACCAGGTAGAAGCTAGACAGGACAGATAGATAGTCCAGAAGTAGAGAGTCCAGATAAGTAGGAGGGAGTCACCTGTTGAGTAACGCATATTTCCCTATATTGAAAGCCTTGTCGGAATGACAGCATGTTACCAAAATGGAGCAGAGTTAATCTAAAGATCTTGCATTGTTCCTCTTTAAACCTCACAGAAGAGTAAAGAAAGCCCTGTAGAACTGCCCAGTAGAGGGCAGTAACACGCCTGGACGCGTAGACCTACACTCCGGAAACATAAAGAAGAAGCAGAAGGAGGAAGAGGAGGAGCGATAAGCGGGGGTCTCGTTGGAGGAGATGAGAGATACCATGGCGTCCTGAACAGAGAAGTTGTGGTTGAAGTTCTCGCGGTTTCTACCCGGATGATATTCGTGCACGTATCTAAACCAGAAGAGGGAGAAACAATAGAGTCATTTGGCGGGAACAACCGAGAGTTTGAGTAAAATGTCTCCGGTGGAGGATCTGAGAGGATTCGTTACCGAGAGACTCGCCGCCGCCTCCCAGGAAATCTTAGCGGCCGTGGACAGAGTCGTAGCCGGCTACGAGGCGGAGGCTTCGGGCTTCAGACAGGAGATCGAGCGGCAGAGGAACCTGCTGGATGTTTTCATGCAGACTCAGTCCGTTCACAACAAAACAGGTTGGTGATTCAGTTTTTCAACCCATGAACCTCAAAGTCCTTGTTTATAGAGGAAGAGGACATGTTGGGCTACATCTTTTAATCACGTGTGTGTTCTATTATTATCAAGGCGATAATTAGCTTAGTGTTATAATCGACCAGCGAGTTAATAATTCATCATTTTCTTTTGAATCGATATGTCTGTTCAGGTTTTCTGAGATTGAAACAGGTTGTGGATTATTCACCAAAACCTACAGATTAATGGATTAATGGTTATTTTTCCCAACATGGCTTTCTGCTCTGTGGTTCATATCAAGGCCAAATTTACAGTCAGACAGTTTTAGGTTTTGATGTTAAATTGTGTCTTCATTACACACAGACTTAAAGTTAATAAAAGGGACTGGGAGCTTTGCAGATATGTTTCTAGGTCAGGTTTTTAACCACTAGTTGCATCATAGCAGGACATGTTGAACACAATCAACAAGTTATACTAAAGCGTAACAATGGTATTAATAGTGCTTGTACATTTTCTATCAAAGTCTGAACACTTGTAGCGTGTAGCTCAGGGCTCTCGGGGCATTGGTTAGAGTCCAATAGTCGACTCGACAATACTTTATAGATTCAGATTCAGCTTTAATTGTCCCTTGCAGGAAACTTGTTTTTCACCAACAACTCAATGATCTGTTTAGCTCTGTTATAGCTGAGGGGACGAAGCTCCTGCTGAATTTGACCCTTTCCAGGTCAGTGACCAGATAGGAGCAGCACAAGTATGGGTTTAGGGGGTGACTGGGGTCCTGAGTCATGGTGAGTGCTGTTGAGGTCTGAGAGGATGGGGGTGGGGAGGCCAATGATTTTGGCAGCCCTGTGTGTGATCTGTATCAGTCTTTTCATGTTGGGGGATGACAGCATATTAAAACCCTCCTGTTGTCCTCCTGGGTCATGGAAGGAAGGAAGGGGAAAACGAAGGAAAGATAGAAGGAGGGAAGGAACAGATTGGGTCAGATGGGTCAAAAAGGAAGGAAGAAGGGAAAGAAGGAAGGACAAAGGGAAAGATGGGAGGAAAGAAGGAAGGGGAAAAGGAAGGAAAGATAGAAGGAGAGAGGGAACAGATTGGGTTAATTGGGTCAAAAAGGATGGAAGGGAGGGAACAGATTCGTTCAAGGAAGGAAGAAGAAGGAAGGAAGGGAGGGGAAAAGGACTGTGGAAAGAAGGAGGGAGGGAGGGAACCATAGATATATATAAGAAGACTGGATGACTCACCCACCGCTGCTGCCCAATGATACGGCGTAGCCAGTACGGCGGCCATCGTGGGACGGGCAACTCTCTCCCTCAGAGCATTAAGCCTATGGTGCATGTTCTGCTATAATGACCACAATTTGCTCAGTTTTTGTCCGATTTCCAAACGGTTTGATTTTTTATGAACGTTTATGCAGTTATGATGCAGCATACTTAAAATCACGGATAATTCTAATCATGTACTTTTTTTGTAAAAGTAACATTATGCAGATAGTTAAAGTAATAGCTACATACTGATGTATTTTTCAGAGTTATGAATAGTTTTTTTTAGTGTAGAGGATAGGATCACCCACCTGAACTAATGCAAGTGTCTGTGCGGGTTGCCCGTTCCAATATGGCCGACTGTGAGCTATGCCTGTGCGTAGTCCGATCCACCCCCTTGAAGGGAACAGATTTGTTCAAGGAAGGAAGGAAGGGGAAGGAAAGAAAGATGGAGGGAGATGGAACAGATCAGGTCAATTGGATCAAAAGAGGAAGGGAGAAGAAGAAGGAAGTAAGGAATGAAGGGAGGATGGAGGAAGGGAACATATTGGGTCATTTTGACCCAGAAGGACAACAGGAAGCAGGGGGAGCAGTAGAGGAGTATGGGCTGGATTATGCTCCTGCAGAGTAGCAGTAGAAGATGGGGGGCCACTGAGAGTGCTCTCGGTTTCCTGGTGGCCTGGAGTCTTTGCTGGCTGCATTGTGAATGTTGATGATGTGTGGTTCAAAGGTGAGTTCATTATTTATGGTGAGTCCAAGGTATTTAAAGTTATGGTATTCTGTAGGTGAGTTGTCTAATAGTGCAAATACGACTACCCTCGTAAACCAGTCTGTCCCGGAAATGTATTTCGTTTCATTTCTGAGGGAGTCTGGCCTCATTCCCCCTGTAAGTGTTTGGGGTGGGCGGGAGCTGGGCGGGAGTAGTAGTGTTGACAGACAACCCCATTCAGCCAGTCAGCAAGTTGGTATATCAAACTTTTGCCGAATCCAGTTGGAAGAACAGCGAAAACGTCTTTTCCTTCAAGAAACTCAACAAGCGCTTGTTTGATTGATGTAATGGATGGTATTTCAGTAAGAACTTCCCTTGTTGCTGTTTTTAGGCTGCTGCTGCTAGATAGCTCTGCCATATTCGTTGTGGTAAGAGTCGCGCAGTGTAGTGATGGGGCTTTGCACCAGTCGGTCCCTGATTGGCCAATGTGCTGTGTCAATCACAGAAATCTGAGCGGCGACGCTGATTGGCTCGGCCTTCTGAGGGTTTCAGGCCATGGATGAGGCCAGACTCTCCCTCAGAAATGAAATGAAATGCATTTCCAGGAGAGGCTGGTTTACGAGGCTAAACTACGACGGTGTCGTCTGACTATTTGAGATATGTATTAGTGGGGAAGGGGCTGGTACAGTAGTTGGTGTAGAGGGTAAAAAGGAACGGGCTCAGTCATTTTCTATGGAGGTGTACTTTGATGGTGGTAACTCGGAGGGTTCTGTTAGATCAGGGTGACTTTATGGATTACTGATTGATGAATGGGTGAACATGGCTGGAGGAGATGCTTTTTAAACTGGGGCTGGCTGCAGAGAAGACAATAGGCTCTGCACATGGGGCACCTGCTCTACCCACTGAGCTAAACGGCACCCCTATGATAACACGGTTGTACATGATGTGTATTTCATTGTTTCTGCAGGTGATCAGCACTTATGGATTATTAAAGCTGAGGATTCTCCTGAGTTGACCACTAGTCTGGATCAGGGGAACCCAGAGAGTCTACATGTTAAAGAAGAAAGGGAGGAACCATTGACCACTCCAGAGTTCCCCATCACTTCTGTTCATGTGAAGAGTGAGGATGAGGAGGAGAAACCTCAGTCCCTACAACCTCAAAGACAAACTAAGGCAGAGCCTCCATCCAGCAGCTCAGCTGAACATAAAGAGGCTGTTACCAAGAGACTCACCGCCGCCTCCCAGGAAATCTTAGCGGCCGTGGACAAAGTCGTAGCCGGCTACGAGGCGGAGGCTTCGGGCTTCAGACAGGAGATCGAGCATCAGAGGAACATGCTGGATGTTTTCCTGCAGCCCCTGGTCGGTCTCAACGAAACCGGTATGTGATTCAGTTTTAAATCCATGAACCTCAAAGTCCCGGTTTGTAGAGAAACAGGAGAAGCAAATTTTCTGATTGGAGTTTTGCAGATATGTTTCTACTTCAGGATTAATTATTCATTACAACAGGACAGTTTTTCTCATTCTGTACATTTTCTATCTCAGTCTGAAAGCTTTGATGTAGCTCGGGCTCTCAGGGCATTGTTAGAGTCCAATAGTCTACAATACTTTATTACTACTAGTCATTTTCTATGGAGGTACTTTGATGGTGGTAACTGGAGGGTTCTGTTTGATCATGGTGACCTTACTGATTGATGAATGTGTGCACATGGCTGCAGGAGATGCTGTTGGTGTCCACTGAGAAGATAATTGGGGTTCATACAGACACCAGTTAAATGAGTGACTGATTGAAGACACTGTTGTTCATGATGTGTGTTTCATTGTTTCTGCAGGTGATCAGCAGCTGTTGATTATTAAAACAGAGGATCCTCCTGAGTTGACCACTAGTCTGGATCAGGAGAACCCAGAGAGTCTACATATTAAAGAAGAAGAGGAAGAACTATTGACCACTCCAGAGTTCCCCATCACTTCTGTTCATGTGAAGAGTGAGGATGAGGAGGAGAAACCTCAGTCCCTACAACCTCATCAAAGACAAACTGAGGCAGAGCCTCCATCCAGCAGCTCAGCTGAACAGATGGAGGCTGATGGAGACGACTGTGGAGGATCTGAACCAGCCAGGAACTCAGATCAACCTGAAGATCTTCAACCAGATACATATGATGAGGCCTCTGAGTCGTCCTCTGAGTCGTCCTCTGAGTCGTCCTCTGAGTCGTCCACTGAGTCGTCTTCTGAGTCGTCCTCTGAGTCGTCCACTGAGTCGTCCACTGAGTCGTCCACTGAGTCGTCCACTGAGTCGTCCTCTGAGTCGTCCTCTGACGCTGAAGACAGTGATGATGACGGGAGAGAAACCAGAGCACCTGAGTCAGGTTTGAACAGTGAAGCTGTTCATGTGAGTAATGAAGAATGTAACACTGGTAAGAAGTCTCACCGCTGCTCAGAGTGTGGGAAAACATTTAAAACACTTTCCGAGTTTAAGAGACACATGAGAATCCATACAGGAGAGAGACCATTTGACTGTGCTACCTGTGGTAAAACATTTAAACAACAAGGGCATCTTAATGGACATATGATGACTCACACAAAGGAGAAACCATTTGACTGTGCTACCTGTGGTAAAAAATATAGACAACGAGGGGCTCTTAATGAACATATGATAGTCCATACAGGGGGGAAACAATTTGAATGTGCTACATGTGGTAAAAAATTTGGCTATAAAAGGACTCTCGCAGAACATATGACACTCCATACAGAGGAGAAAAGATTTGGTTGTACTATCTGTGGGATTAAATTTAGTTATAAAAGGACTCTGAAACAGCATATGAGAGTCCATACAAGAGAAAAACCATTTGACTGTGCCACCTGTGGTAAAAAATTTAGTCTTAAAAGGAGTCTTACAAAACATGTAAGACGCCATACAGAGGAAAATCCATTTGACTGTTCTACCTGTGGTAAAACATTTAGGTCTGAACAGACTTTTAGAGTCCATATTAAACGCCATGCAGGGGAGAAACCATTTAGTTGTGCTATTTGTGGAAAAACATTTACCCAGCCAACAAGTCGTTTAATGCACACAAGTGTCCATTCAAAAGCGAAGCCATTTGGTTGCAGTGTGTGTGGGAAAACTTTTATGGAGCCAGTGATATTTGTGTTGCACATGAAATCCCATAGAGGAGCTAAACCTTTCGGTTGTGATGATTGTGGGAAAATATATTATGATCATGATGCTTTTAAGACTCACATAAAACTCCACACAGACGTTAAATATGATTGTAGTTTGTGTGGGAGGACATGTGGAACAGAAAAGCGTCTTGAGAGACACATGAAATCCCATGCTGTAAAGAAACCACATGTATGCGGTGTCTGCGGGAAAAAATTCCTTAAAAAGGCATATCTTCAGTCACACATATCAACCCATTCCGGAGAGAGACCACATGTATGTAGTGTCTGTGGGAAAACATTTATTCGAAAGGAATATCTTAATTTACATACAAAAATCCATACAGGAGTGAAACCACATGTATGCGGCGTCTGTGGAAAAGGGTTTGTTCGAAGGGAATGTCTCAAGTTACACACAAGAAACCACACAGGAGAGAAACCATTTGACTGTGCTACCTGTGGCAAAAAATTTAGTCGAAAAGGGAGTCTTAGAGAACACATCAAAATCCATACAGGAGAGAAACCATTTAGTTGCAGTTTTTGTAGCCGTCAATACTCAGATTTGTCTTGCAAGAAGAGACATGAGAGTGTATGTAAACTCAGGAATGTTACTGAAGCCAGCAGCAGTGTGTGAGGCTGCAGTTATTGAACCGTAACAGCTCATCACAATGTAGTGAAAACCAATTTCACATGTAAAATATTTAAAGTTCGTATGAGTTATGAAATTGTTTCTATACAACGGCTTGTTCATGAAATTACTACCTCAAATTCATGTTACAGTATACATTACATTATACGTGTAAGTGAGGCTGCAGCAGTGGTAGCTGGTCAATATATTGTTGATTGCTAGGGTAATGGTTCTCAAAGAAGGGTCCTTGAGAGGGTTCAAAGGGATCCCTAACTTTTTCTTGAAATTTTACCACTTTTTTTCTACAATTTTTAAACTTTTGTTTTTGGGACGAGGGGAGAAGTTTTTACCAATTTTTAAAATTATTATTCTTTTACCTTTTAATTTGAACGTATACATTGGCTAAAAGTAAAATAATTTTCTAGTCTCATAACAAATATTTGTGTTTGCTTAAATATTTTGTCCATGGGGGTCTGTGGTCTAATTTTTTGTCAATTTAGGGCTCCTCCATCTCCACCATATACATTTCCCAACATTTACATATACTCACACATCTGCCATCAATTATGTATGCATAGACTAACACATAGTACCACCACCTGCCACAGTGGCAGTGTATGTATCTCAGCAGCAGCAGCAGCAGCAGCAGCAGCTGTGAGGGCCTAGGTGATCTTCAGAGTGTACAGAAGCTGGCCCTAAATATGTGGTGTTGGTCTTTTACAATGTTATTAACCGTAGTAGTGCTGCATTGTGCAGAAAAGTGGGGAACACGCCTTAGAATGGGCCCTAATATAATAAAATTGTCAAGTTTTATTTTGAAGTTTGGTTTAGCCCCCCCTGGAGAAACTACACCAGCCACCACTGGGCTGCAGAGTTGTTGATTCAACTGAACTGTAACAGGTCATGCCCAACATGCTAAAAATGGACTGCATGTGTTACATTTGTATTGTTTTTTCAGTATAACCAATTCTATAAAATCTCTTTCTGCTATGTTTGTACTTGGTGGAAACATCTTTTTGAGGGTTCATTCATTTTAAATTGGAATATCTTTTTCTATGAAGTTTTGGTCTTAATGTTTAAAATTTGTCAGATAAAAAATTACATTTAAAAAACATTTTGTTTTTGAATCCTTTACTGCTGCTTCTTTATCAAATTAAAGCTCCTTCAACCGTTCGCTTTATTCATCATACACTATGTTACTACATGTGTATTTGTGTAGTCTTATCTGTCATAAACAATAGATTTATGGATTATGGATTGCGTTCAAGTGTTGCTGTGCCACCGAGACCAGATCAGGGACACCCGGGTCAAAGGCGCCTTTTTCGGCCAAGAGATGCAAGGTGGAAGGCAGATAGCCTCTATTCTCCCTGTAACAAGTTACAAGTCTTTTTTTTTTAACCATCACTATTACTTTGAAGCTTTTTAATTGAGGTCAAATGGAGCATGGAGTTAAGCTAAAAATCTTGTATTGTTCCAGGTAGGTGGTCTAAGCGGTGGACCCATTAAGTGTGGGTAACGTAGATTCATCCACATTAATATGAGACTTTTTTATTGTTGCGGAATTTTTTATTCTGCCGCTGGAGAAACTCCTCGTTGTCCCTTTAAGGTTTTATAATACAAACTTGACATGTGACAGACAGTAGGCTCACCTTTACATCCTCCGCAGAGCTACGTTTTGCTGAAATTAGTGCAGTTCAAATGTGAGATTAATTTGCTGGTTTAATGGAACATATTTGGTATGAATTTTAACAGCAACATGAACACCACCATCACACACTGCTGTAATCAATAACACATTTAGGAAAAACTTCCAGGACTATTTCTGTTTGCTTTAATTACCTACAAGAGGGTTAGGGTCCTCGATAATGACAATAAAGCATCCAGAGATACAGTACTTGGAGGTTGTGCTTTCCTGATGTTTCTTGTCAACTAATCAATTTTCATGTCACTTAGAAATAGAACAGCAGTTCATCAAAGTGTCCCTGAGGTTATGGCAAATCTGCAAAAGAAATACTACAATTTAATCATAATACCTTATGGTTTTGAATAAAACTTGTGTATCAACTACAAAGCAAATGAACAGTCGCTCTCATCAGGCTGAACTGGAGGTGGTTTCCTGGTTCCGTCATCATCACCACAGCTCCATACTCGATGTCCTTCCTCTGTTGGCACTGGTCACTCAGTTTTCACAGTGTGGATCCTTAGAGTCACAGTAAAACAGAACAGTTTTTATACAGTGAGCCCGAGGCAATTTTCCACCACGGTAGATAGCCTACTAAAGATGGAGGAGACATCACTATCTGCTTCAATTGAGGATTGTTGTGTATAAATTAACAGTATCTATAGTAATACTAACACACCAAACACATATTGTATGACCATGACACGTATATGTCGGTGCAGGAAATAAATTGTTTACTCTGTAAGTTTGAGTTTCAGCAACAATACGGTTGTAATAAAATAAAATAAGAGAATTTAACTGAATGTGACAACAAGTGTTGAGATGTCAACTTGATTGACACTGGGGAGAAGATTTTTCCACACAGTTCCTAGACCAGTGGTTCCCAAACGGTGTGCCGTGAGGCAAGTCCAGGTGTGCCGTGGGATTTTGTGACAACCATACATTATTATTGCAATATACAACTAAACAAAAAAGAATCATTTTTAATTTACTATCAGTACTTTGTATGCGCTCATTTCATAATACAGAGGCAAACTCTATACCTAAAAACAATTCTTTAAAAAAAATCCTCAAAGAGAACCCCATATTTCGCACAATATGTTTCAATGCTGATCAATCTGTAGGACCATGGACGGTTATTGTGACCTGTCTGGTTTAAATGGTTGTATTGCTGCTTTGATGAAGCCTAATTTGATAAAGTTTCAAATTAATCTTTGAAATATCTCGTTAATAAATATGATTTTGTGAGTAATGTAGACTAGTTGTCTTTGTCACATTTTATTTGGCATTATTAAATAATTATGCACATTTACAGATATTTTACATGATATAAGTGATAACACGTGTTATGAAGGCTATTTTGAAAAATAGGTGTGCCTTGAGATTTTTACTTGTCCTTTGGTGTGCCTTGGCCACAAAAGGTTTGGGAACCACTGTCCTAGACAGTGAGTGTCAAACAGATGTTAACTTGACTAGAGAGCCATTTTTAAATCCTCCTTTAACTGTCCTGGAAACGGTCAGTGTTCCATTTACACCGTTGCCCAGGACAACGACTACTGCTGCTACGATACTGTATGTCGCGCGCTTCCCGCCAGTGTAGTAGGCCTATTTTAATCTACGGCCGTTGTAACGTTAACCGTTAGTTCTCTGGCTGGGTGACTGACTACAATGCCTTTGTTTAAATACAAAAATTAAGGAAACTGACAACAATACTTGGTCGTCAACAGGATTTACACCAGGGAGAAGATTTTTTTTCTTCTAAATCCCAAATACAGTTCCTGGACGGTGAGTGTCTAGAATAGATCACAGTTAAAAGACGTTACGTTAGTTACGTCAGTTATCTAACGGTTAACGGTGACTGTCGTGCTAGCTAACGAGCCATTTAACTTGCTAATTGTGGGCAGATGTTTACAATTATTTCGTAGCGACTCTTTTCCTCAACGACAGACAGAGCTTCTCAGTCAGCATATTACATGACACTGTATAAGCAGGTTCATGTGTATACGGACTGTTCCGGTGTTTATTTTAGGTCGCTGAGAGTTAAACGAAGCAGTTGAGGAGGAGCGGAGAACGGAGAACGGGTCCGGATGAGGCAGGGGGAGCCGAGCTGTGCAGTGTCAGTCTCCGATCATGAAGACGCCCAGGTTAAAAAAACAAAACAAAAAAAACCTTGTTGAAACACTGTTAGCAGAAATGATTGATACTAATACTAATCTAGTAATGAATGGAACGTAAGATCCAGTGTTGATTTACGTTCGGTTGAATAATGAAAACTACATTCCCAAGTGACAATGCGGTAACACCCAATCACAGCCAACATCATGTCACATGCGCCACAGGCGAACGGAAGGTGAATTTCATTCAGAAAAAAAATCCACAGTAATCGCCAACACACACACACACACACACACACACACACACACACACACACACACACACACACACACACACACACACACACACACACACACAGAGAGAGAGAGAGAGAGACTCAAAACACAGAGAAAACAAAGAAAACCAGCAGTTCATCAGAGATAATAATAATAAACATTACTCAAGGCCAAAGACCCTCAAAAGGAAGTGCAGCTAAACGCAGATTCCTATTTGATACTCATGTCTGTGTGTCTTACACACACATCAACATAACATAATAAAACACAACATATATCCCTATTTGATACTCATATCTGTGTGTCTTACACACACAACAACATAACATAATAAAACACAATAAACAGCATGGGATGCTGGGGACCAGCAGCAAAACACATCACGTAACAGCCCTTGGCATCAAGAAGTAGACTTGAAGCTCAACTGGTATAAAATTATTTATTCTTCACAAAAAAAACAAAACGTTTTGCTCATATCACCTAAACAGTACATCTTCATAATCTCAAATAATATTAACAGATTAGGTTATTGACATATTTAATATTGACACAATTCTATAGCGCCTTTCTTTAAAAAACACATCTTTTTTATATTAATATTATAATAATTATAATAAAACATGCCAGACATTTTAGACCGCTCAAACTCAAGCTGTAAACAAACACTTAAATGGATATCATAAATGAACCATAAATCCATGACAAACAATTTAGTCTACCTACCATATTTCTTTTCTCTTAATTTGCAACCTACTCTTGGTGTGTGTGGCAGACTTGGCATGAGGGCTGATAGTGCTAGTATGACCTGGTAAGCAGGTTTTCTAGCAGGGTAGGGAGTTCAGCCAAGCCAAGGCACCTTGAAATTCATCTGCTGCTGTCGTCCTGTTGTTGGGCCTGAGGAAGCATTGTTCGTAAGTAGGAGTTTGTTCATGAGCCGTTTCCAGTAGACATGTTTAGCCGTTCCAGTTGAGATGTAACTTTGACAAGATGGCCCATTAAAAACTGCGCCAATAATATGAAATTACGGTATATACACTTCCTGTCTCCTAAGTAGGCCAGTCACTCCGTGTGTGGATGGATAAATGTTGCACGTCACATGATTTTATCGGTCGATGTACGTGAGCTATTTATATTGTCTTCTGCTACCAATAGATATTGACACAGCTAACAGTCATATTGAGCATAATGAAAATTAGGTAGCAAGGGAGTTTGTAAAAGTTAGTTGATGTTAGCTTAAAATATTAACACAGTTTGTGTTAACATTAACGCTAGACAAAGTTAATGTTTGGTTTTGAACATAATAATAATAATGTGCCGGAAATAAATAACGTTAGTTAGAAAAAACGGAAGCACACTTTCAGTTTGGTTTTAGCAATGCTATTTTATTGTATGGAAAACAACTAATGAATTAACCAAACAACAATCGATACATTTTATTTTCAAGTATATTTTTGGGGCTTTTTCGCCTTTAATCGGATATTAATGCCTCCAAAATGCACAGCTAGCTTGTGAAACATATCGGTTTTCTCCTGGCTCTTCTGTGTTTTGTGGTTGCCCTGCCTTGATTTTACTCCTGTCCTGCATATGAGATATGTTTCTGTTATTTTGTCTTGCAGAGCAAGCTTCTGTGAGGTTGGAGTAAGTGTCTTCCACCTCCTGATACGGAGACTGCTCTCTCTGCCCATTGCACTTTCAGTGATTCTGTTAACTTGTCCTCCATCTTCATGATTGTTTTTTTTTTTTTTTGTAAGAATTAGTATCATGTGTGTATCTTCTCCTCTTTAGGAAAATATTTGAGTTGCAGCATCACTGTGGTCCATTTGATTGACATGAACCAGCAGTTCCTCACATCTGCATTAGGAGGAGAGGAGTGGGTCCACCTTCATCTCTCTGATCAGCCAGCCAGATATGTATAGCAAGACTTCATCTTGGATGGAGTCACACTCTCCTCAGTCATCACTTACATGTTTTGGGGGAATTCTTCACACTCTGTGACACACTTCATGTAACATAAGCAAAGATTAGACCAATTTATAACTTAATGTATTGACTAAATACATTCTTGTATGTAGCAAAAAGGGTTAGGTGTTTTTTTAAATACCTTTATTTAACCAGGAAAGACATGGAGATTTGGCTAATATATCTCTAATATATCTAATCTAATATCTAGTATCAGTGGCATAACAGCAATCTACCCAGGTGTAAACAGTGTAGTCAGTGCACTCATATACTTATCGTTCAACCACATGAACAATAAATAGAAAACACTACTAATGCCCGAGCACAGTCAAAAACTATTTGCTTCTTCCACTGCAAGCATTTTCCTGTACAAAATGATGGAAACCTAAAATAACCTGCCTGACCCTCCAGCCATCGTCAGCCTTATATATGAAATGAAATACAGCTTCCTAGTGGCTTGGAGGTACTTTGTCAAAAACACAAATAAAAATGAAACATGGCTCCTACAAGGAGTGTATATTTTCAGAGGATTGTATATTTTCAGAGGTAGGCCTTTCCAGGCCAACTTGGCAGCCGTGCAACCACAGCACCACCTAGTGGTGGTTATAAAAAATAGGCTTCTCCTTCCCTCTACAGTCTTTCATTCAAGTTTAGCATTTTCTTTGTTTTCCTGCCTGGCAGCTCAGTAGATTGCTGCTACATAGAACAGCAGCGTGTGCAATGCCTTTTGGTGGGTATACTAATGTTAAACGGAGCCACAAAAAGTCCAAACAAAGGAAAGACTCAGTAGCAGAAACGCTGCGCCAGCCCAGAGGAGAACAAAAGATGAGGTGATGGAGATCTGATGCGCACAGGTGAACACACACACACACAAGAGCTTACAGGGCTCAATAGTCTCCTCCCTTTTATACCTTGCTGCAACAACAAAAAGACTGGCCACTAGATGGCAGTCAGAAGTCATTCACTCATTTAACAGGCACTTCAGTGAATGGAAAGGGAGGCTCAAAAGACAGGACACAGACGAAGGCTGAGGTGGCAGCCTACAACAATTTACTGTTATTTACATACGGTATAAGGTAAAATGTATAAAAAGGTAAAAGAAATAATCTAGGGGCAGAGTGTAGCTCAGTTGTTAGAGAACCTGCCCCATGAGTTGACCCCGGTTTGAATCCCGCGCCGAGCGGCCCTATCCTGTGTGTCATTCCTCCGTTCTCTGCCTCCCATTCCCTGTCTCTCTCTCAACTGTACTGTACATTAAAGGCCAAAAAGCCCCAAAAAATACTTTAAAAAAAAGAAATAATAATATAATATAATATAATATAATAATATAAAAACAGAGAGGTAAATGGCAAGTTAAAGTTAAACCATGTAAATGAAATAACAAGACAGATTAAGTCTGATAAAAATAAATTAAATTAAAGGAGTCAGTTAAAGGCGTGAGTAAAAAGGTGAGTCTTGAGGCACGATCATCTTTACTCAGAGACTGACTGTGTGAGTGAGTCTCGGGTATCATAGCCACAAAGGTGGAGCAGAGCAGAGGTTAGTGTGTGGCTATAATAATTTAATAATAATAATAATAATAATAACTTTATTTATATAGCATTTTATACAAAAGTACAAACATACAAAAGTGCATCTAAAGGTACTCTAAACAAAACCACATATAACAATTAAAAACAATATTAATAAAAAAGACAATTAAAAGGTAATACAGACACAGTGATGAACAATAAAACAATAGGAATCATACAAATGAAGTTCACCTGTGTTAAAATCAAGTTAAAACAAATCAATTTAGACATCAAGAAATGATGCCATTCTCAGATCCCTATACTTTATGAAAAAGGAAGGTTTCAAATTTATTCTTGAAAATTGAGAGGGAGTCTGCCTGACGGATTTTGGATTATTTTCCCCTCCCCTACCCCCCAGCTATCTGGCTACCTCGAGTCTGGGGGGCAGAGGAGGGGAAACAACGTGCTTCTATGTATTGAATTTGACTGCAGCAACAGTTTTGGCCACAGTCTTACATACAGCTCCTTTAAGTTTAAACGTAAAAAGAATTCTTGTGTTATCTTTCTAAAGTTCTCTGAGAAACACAATCAAAAACCTTATGTCTTCATCTTACTTTTGTGTATTTTATTATTTATTTGACAATCTACAATCTAGTCACTCGACACAGATTCTGATGTAACTACAATCCTACTTAAAGGCACTGAAACAGACATTTTGATGTTCCAGACCTTCACTGGATTGGATTATGATTGGACCTTAGTGAATTTTAATTGAACACCCCCTCAGTGATGATTTTTTTTTTGTATAGATTTGCAGCTTTAATTGAGGATTCATAAGCAAAGTCTTAAAATGTAAATTCGGATCCTCAACCAGTTTTAAACATTAAACCCAAAACTATTGAAAAAATGGTATTTGAAATGAAAATGAATGATCATTCAGTTTGTTTCGTAACAAAACAAAAGATGTTTCCACCAAGTGCAAATACACCAGAAATAGATTTTACAGAATGTAACACAAAAAATTGACACACAATTAATTTTTATCAACTCGTAATGAGCCGTTAACAGTTCAGTTCAACCAACAACTCTGCAGCCTCACTTACTGCTGCCTTCAATACATGTGTTTCCATGTATTTGTAGCATTCATTTCATGAACATGCCATTTCATGCAATTTTAAAATCATAAACTTCGACAAAATATTTTACATGTAAGATTCCAATATGTTGTGATGAGCTGTTACAGCTTAATACAACCTCACACACTGCTGTAACATTCCTGAGGTGAAATACACCCATATGTCTCCTCTTGCCAGAAATATCTGAGAATTGACGGCCACAATAACTTCAACTGTACTGCTCTCACAAAAACTGCAACTAAACGATTTAAGGGGTCTTTTAACTCTATCTACTGCCTCACTCCACACACACTTCAAGCAAATGGTTTAACTTCTGTATGGATATTCATGTTCCTCTCAAGACAACAACTTAAGTTTCCCTCCTTTATGGGATTTCATGTGCGTCGCAAAATTCTCCATCTCCGTGAAGGTTTTTCCACAAACACTGCAACCAAATGGCTTCTCTTTTGAATGGACACTTGTGTGCATTAAACGACGTGACTTCTGGGAAAAATTTTTTCCACAAATAGCACAGTCAAACGGTTTCTCCTGTGTGTGGACTCTCAAATGCACTTTAACACTCCCGCGATGTCTAAATGTTTTACCACAGGTAGGACAGCTAAAAGGTTTCTCCTGTGTATGAATTCTTATATGGTCTTTAAGATGACAATGAAATCTAAATGTTTTACCACAGGTAGCACAGTCAAATGGTCTCTCCTCTGAATGGACTCTCATATGTTCATAAACATGCCCTCGTTGTCTAAATTTCTTACCACAGACAGAACAGGGAAATGTTTTCTCTCCTGTGTGAACTCTCATATGTTCTCTAAGATTCGCTTGATATGAAAATGTTTTCCCACACGTAGTACAGCCAAATGGTTTTTCTCCTGTATGCATTACAATGTGTCTCCTATATGAACCGATTGTGCTAAATGTTTTCCCACACTTTGAGCAGCTGCGAGACTTCTTTCCAGTGTCACTTTCTTCATCACTTGTATGAATAGCTCCACTGTTCAAACCTGACTCAGATGCTCTGGTTTCTCTCCAGTCATCATCACCGTCTTCAGCTTCAGAGCACGTCTCTGTGACCTCATCATCTGTATCTGGTTGAAGATCTTCAGGTTGATCTGAGTTCCTGGCTGGTTCAGATCCTCCACAGTCGTCTCCATCAGCCTCCATCTGTTCAGCTGAGCTGCTGGATGGAGGCTCTGCCTCAGTTTGTCTTTGATGAAGTTGTAGGGACTGAGGTTCCTCCTCCTCATCCTCACTCTTCACATGAACAGAAGTGATGGAGAACTCTGGAGTGGTCAATAGTTCTTCCTCTTCTTCTTTAACATGTAGACTCTCTGGGTTCTCCTGATCCAGACTCGTGGTCAACTCAGGAGGATCCTCTGCTTTAATCATCAACAGGTGCTCATCACCTGCAGAAACAATGAAATACACATCATGAACAACAGTGTCTTCAATCAGTCACTCATATGACTGGTGTCTGTATGAACTAGTAGGGATGCACATGATCAACTGTTTGACCGACTAATACTATCGGTTAATTTGTTTTAATTAGCTCCTTGTGTCGTCAACTCATGGTTGTGTGTCAACACGTGCCTAACAGCCATATTTTGGAGCAAAAAGTTACACAAGGGGACTGACAGTATGTGCGAGTTATGCAGCGCAGTCCCTGTGAAGGAAGGTCAGACAACAAATGTGGCAGTGCATGCGTGTGTTTTTATAACAGAAAAAAGGAAAAAAAAAACTTTTTCTAGTCCTTCATACTTTGTGCTATTTCAACAATTTATATCAAAATGTGCAGCTTTTTTTGGGACATTATAGCTATTACTTTTCTACGAAGGAGTATTAGGGCCAGCCAAAAAAAAAAAAATCTGGCGCAAGGGGAAAAAAAAAGTCAGGTAAAAAAAAAAAAAAAGTCAGGTAAAAAAAAAAAAAAATCCAGCACAAGAAAAAATGACAGCAGCAGAGTGACAGACAGGCTCTTGTAGTAGTATTTGTAAATACTACAAATACTACAGGAGAGGAGGAGAGGAGATAGGCCTATCCTAGACGGGTTGGCGACTGTCCCAGTTGGAGACTGTCCCAGTCGATCTTGATAATACCGGAAAAATGAGTTCAGAAACACATTATGCCCGATTGATGTTCGGCTTGCTTTTTTTTTTTTTTTAAGCGCTGCATTAAATTAACCAATGAGATAAGAAAACAGAGGAACACACAGTCGATCAGTACTGCACAGAGAGTGGTTGTTACGTTGAGGGTTCTCGTCACCGGCTGCTCCGAGTCCGAGCAAAGTGTGGCCTATGGCCGGCGCCCGGCAGTTATCAATTGGGCATATCAACGTTTGTGCGGCACCGGTGCGGTAGTAAAAAGCTTTGCACGGACATGTCCGAGGAGGTGCGCTATGGGTCCGCGCAGACGACTGACAGACACCTGGCTGTGTGTTATGAGCAAAACTACAAGACACTCCCAGTGCTCAGTCACAGCCATACTGACACAACTGCAACAGTTTTGCCTTTTGATGGCGTTGATGCTGCATGAGGACACGCAGCTGCAGCTGCACTGGCTGAGAATTTTGTCAGCACATTACAGTTCTTTCTGATACTGATAATGTTGTAACTTGCATGAAGCTTCACTTGATAAACGTAACACTTAATAATGTTAGTGGTTACCAAACTGGGGGGCGCGGTAAACCGGCTGCGGAATCGCTGCGAAGCTCCGAGTAACGGAAATCATGGACGAGCCGGAGCCCTCCCGTTCACATCATTACATTTATCAATTGTGTTTTATTTTGGAAAATTAACCGGATTCTCTCGCTGTTTCTTTGTGCGACTTCCTGCCCAGCTTGACAGGATTGCTTGCGCGCCGCGGTGCTGCTGTGAACTGATGTGAACGACACAATCGTTAACATCAAAGGGCTCCGATCCTCGGTGCTTCGCGGCGATTCTGTGTGTTTATCTTGTGCGCGCTGTTTAGATACTGACATAAACACACACACAACCTGGAAAGTTGGCTCATCTGACAGCTGTCATTTGGGAGGTGAAGGCAGGGTTTTCCCTTAATTGTCCTGACGTTGATGGAATCACTACGAACTGTAGGAATATTGCTACACAAAAAAGTGGAAATTTTCTTATCAGCTAAAGGGGGGCCCAGCAGAGAAAATTTGGGAACCACTGAGTTAGTATGATCTGTTTTTTTTTTCCCTTTATTGTTTACTATTAACAAATTTCCTCATAGTGATGGGAAATAAGCCACATGCCTTTATTAGTGTGAATGCTGGAAGCATTCACACTATTGTTATTCGGTTCGGCCATTTTCTGCCTTTCTTCGTCATTTAACTAGTCCTTCATACTTTGTGCTATTTCAACAATTCAAATATCAAAATGTTCCCCATAGAGAATGCATTGGAACAGTCTTGAAACTCTTCAAATCTTCTTACTTCTTTCAGCCTTTAAAGTGTCCACATACTTTCAGCTAGAGACTTCATTCAAATTCCACATCATTTCATGTCTCCACTAAGTTCACTTTCCTCCTCCTCCTCTTTTTCTCCCTCCTTCCTCCCTCCTCCTCTCCCTCCTCTTCTTCTCCATCCTTCTGCCTTCTTTCTCTCCCTCTTCCTCCTCCTCTTCTTCTCCCTCCTTCCGCCTTCTTTCTCTCCCTCTCCCTCCTCTTCTTCTCCCTCCTCTCTCCTCCTCTTCTTCTCCCTCCTCCTCTTCTTCACCCTCCTTCCTCCCTCTTCCTCCTCCTCCTCTTCTCCCCTTTCCTCCCTCGTTCTCCTCCTCTCCCTCCTCCTCCTCTTCTTCTCCCTCCTTCCGCCTTCTTTCTCTCCCTCTTCCTCCTCTTCTTCTCCTTCCTTCCTCCCTCCTCCTCCTCTCCCTCCTCTTCTTCTCCTTCCTTCCTCCCTCCTCCTCTTCTCCCTCCTCCCCCTCTTCTTCTCCCTCCTCCTCTCTCTCTGCCATTCAGCCCAATGCAATTTATTTCACAGCAGAGTAGCAGGAGCTCAACTTTTTAATTCGCTGGAATGGGCATTATACTTTGTTTGATTTCATCAAAAAAATAGTCACAAGTCACAAAAAAGGTCCTCTACTTACTTGTTGTGGCTCATTTCTTTTTTTTTTTAAGAATCATTGAAAAATCTCACATTCATCAAAGTCTCAACCTCCCTTCTCCACAGCTCTATCTGTAGTCCAATGGGTAAGGTGGCTGCTTGCCAACCTCAAGGTCACTGGTTCAAATCCAAGAGGGGCACTCTTGTTATGTTATGTTGAATTCTGCTCCCCTCCCCCACCTTCAATTGGTTACAGGTGTTCGTTAAGCGCCACAGTTTGCAGCACATCATCACAATCAATGACAACATGTTTAGGTGTGTGCTCTCTGTGGTGAAATGGCAGAGTAAAGGTTTATTGATCATGGGCCATGGGTTCGATTCCTGCCTCATTTATGTGGTACTTTCTGATAGAGACTTCATTCAAATTCTCATCTGTAGACAAACTTCTAATGGCTCATTTATACTCTTTTCTTTCTTTCTTTTAAGCATCATTGAAAAATCTCACATTCATCAAAGTCTCAACCTCTCTTCAGAAGTCAGTGACCTCTTATACATGGATTTCTTTTACTCTTCTCTCATTGAATCTAACTATGGTGAAGTGGTTAGGTCAGTGGGTTGATGTACTGAAGGTTGTGGGTTCAATTCCCTCCTTGGACATGTTTCTTGTATGCCATTCCGCATGTCTTTGTCAATTTATTCTGCTAATTCAGCATGGTTCAGCAATGGCTTTCAGCATTCACACCATTTCCATTTTTGGAAATGCTTTTTCTAGTTTTTTGTGATGGACTGAAATTAAGTTATTATGAATTAAGTATAATGTGAATTATTATCAAGACAGGGATTGCCTTACAGTTACAGCAATTCTTGGTGGCATCAATTTGAAAGCTCGACCTTAGTGTTTGATGTAATTCAATTACAGTTAGGCTTGATAAAATGCCTCAAATTATAAATACAATCTGCAGCCGTCGTTTACTCTCAACGTTTCAATAGGTAGATCTTGCCTGTCACCAAGGTTGAGGTCAAGGATCTCGGGCCTAAAAAGGTTGGTGACCACTGCTGTATAGTATTTGTTTTTGTATACTACAGGAGGAGGCAGAGACCTGGATCGCGGTGGTCTAGTCACGGAGGTGTCTCCAGTCACGTTTAGTCACGCTAAACGTTAGCTCATATAACGTCTCTATGTAACTTATAAATGATTGTGTGTGTGTGTTTGTGTGTGTGTGGGGGGCAGCCATAGAAATGGGGGACAGCAATGAAGAACATGTATTGCTGATTGCTGTACGTCAGCAGCAGGGGTTGGACACGGAAGTGATTCATGTGCTGATTCTGAAGTCACATCAATGTGCTCAGGAAGGTCTCCTTGCCCCAGTAGTCATGGCCACATTCTGATAAGAGGTACGGTTCTCTTTTTATGGGCTGTTTTTGGAAGCTGCACAGAGCTCAAATCTCTCTGCTCTGCTCTGCTCTGTGTGCAGTTGGCCAGCTGTTGGGGCCAGCTCGTTATCAAAGTCTATAAATAGAACAGTGCAGGTGCAGCCTGGCCGCTCGTTAATTTGTTTTTAAACACAGCCCCACACACACACACATGATAAACCAGACTGACAGAGGATGTCCATGCACAAACACAGGCATCACACTCACACAGACAGACACACACAGACACTCACACACAGTCACACATGCACGCATACACAAACAAACACACAAACACAACACTGTTCCACACAGTAAAATGTAAGCAGTTAGTTGAGTCGCCATGGTAACTTCTGAGGGCAGGCTGCCACGCAGGTCTAATCAATCAGATCATTAGAGAGAGAGGAGTTCTGTGGCGCTTAACAGTTTTACTTTCTGCACATGTACACACAGACAGAGAGACCGTCAGACTCACACACCCAGACACACACACAGGTTTTCAGCTCACATTCATCAGCCTCTCAATGATTTTATACTTTTGATGTAAACATCTGTTTATTTGTTAGCCACTGAAATTTGTCTTGTTGTAATTTGTTATAGGGGTGGAGCCTATGTACAAGCCAACCGGCTTCGTTCCCTCCTTGCACCATTGAAATTTGTGTGCTAAATAAATAAACTCTCTAAACTCTAAACTCTCCAACAATTTATATTTTTCTCATGAATTTAATTTCAGACGTTTAGTCTTTCCAACTCTATTAATAGTAGTACAATTACAGGTGGAGCCAGGACATAGGATGCAGCTTTTAACATGTGTCCTATCCATCTATCCATCTATCCATCTATCTATCTATCTATCTATTTTCAAACCCTTTGTCTCTTTTTTCTCTCTTTCTTTTACTCCTTCATTTGTATTTTACATAACTTCTTTCTATCTTTCCCTCTCTATCCATCCATCCATCTACCTCTTTCTATCTATCATCCCCCTCTCTTTTTCTTCTTTCTTTCTTTTACCCCATTTCTTTTTACTTCTTTGTTTCTTTCTTTTGTTCTGTCTTTCTTTCTACTCCTTTTCTCTTTCTTTGTTTCTACCCCCTTTCTTTCTTTCTTTCTTTCTACCGCTCTCTGTATATCTCTCTCTTTCATTTATCCACCCCAATTTCTTTCCTTCTTTCTTACTACCCCTCTGTCTCTTTCATTCATTCTCTATTCTCTTTATCTTCTATTATTCTGTTTTTCTTACCTTTTTCTTTCTCTATCTACCCTTCCCATTTTCTTTCTTTCCTTCTGTCCTTTTCTTCTTTCTTTCTTTCTTTCTTTCTTCAGCTCATTCAGCATTGTTTCAACAATTTCTTCAGCTCATTCAGCATTGCTTTCAGCATTCACACCATTTCCATTCTTGGAAATGTTTTTTCTAGTATTCACACTATTGTTCTTCTGTTCGGCCATTTTCTTTATACTTTTGACTAGGGGTGTCACGATTCTCCAAATCCTCGATTCGATTTGATTTTCGATTTTAGGGTCACGATTCGATTCGATTCTCGATTTTTTTTCTTTTTCTTACAGCACAGACGCCTATGCTATTTTCAGACTAGTCTAGTCTACGATCATTGGTTTTACTCATCATATTTTGTACAGTAAATCTTATCTCAAAAGATGGGATACATATAAGTGATGCAATTTCCATAATGTATCACATTAGGCACTAATGGTCACATTTAAATAATTTCTTTACAATATAAAGGTAACAAGCCCCCAAAAATCATGATCCAGGGGCCAAAATTGCCCCCAAGGTTTTGAAACAAATATATTTATATCTGTACATTATCATAATTTTATTTTCATTAATTTACCGTCGTGTCTCATTATTCTCCTGATGTCGGCTTAATGTAATGTAAACGAGATTGCGCTGATACGGAGAATCATGTGACAGCGGGGCAGAGCTGCAGCTGCTGCAGCTGCTGCGCTGCGCTGGACCTCAGATCCTGATCAGACTGGTGGTGGTTCACAGTGCATCAGTCCCGGATCCTCCACCGTCACAGATCCCCAGAAAGCCCCCGCAAATAATACATCGACAAAAAGTGGCAAGTTGCACCTTTTCGTCGGCTTATTATTTGCGGGTTGTTGTTGTTTTGTTTTGTTTTTTAATCTTATAACGTCTCTGCAACATGTGGCTCTCAGTGCTTGTCCGGTGCTGTGTAGTTAGAGCTGTGTCTCCCTCCTGTTTCCCAGGTAGAAGGGACAGTAGCCCACCAGGGCTGGGTGATAAAACGCTATAAATTGTGAAATAACTTTTCTTCGATAGAAATATGAGACGTGGTCGATAGGTTTCATTCATCCATGTTTTGGCAAATAGCCAATGATATTGAGAGTTGCGCCGTGCCGAACCAATCATGTGGCTGGAATAGAGCCAGTCAACATGTGCATTTGTTTGGGTTGCTGCAGACGGGCACATCAGCTGACACCGCCGGTAAAATAAAAAAAAGAGAGAGAGAGAGAGAGAGAGAGAGCGAGGGAGAGAGAGAGAATGAGTGAGTGTTGTCTCGAAATAAAAAGTAAAGGAGAACTCGGACCAGTGACTGACAAGACGCTTGGTGCGCAATGGGGACAACAGGCAGTTGTAGCTTTGCTGGGGGGCGGGGATCGTCGATCCTCTCTTTGACTTCGATGCTCGAGATCGTGACGTAATTTCGATCGATTTCGATAAAAAATCGAAATCGTGACACCCCTACTTTTGACACTTAACTAGTCCTTCATACTTTGTGCTATTTCAACAATTCTCACATCAAAATGTTCAGCCTTTTCGGGACAGGTGTGCTATGTCTTTTCTCTTTTCAACTATTCATACTTTTTGCAATATTCAACTATTTCTGATTTTTTTTCCCCATAGAGAATGCATTGGAACAGTCTTGAAACTCTTCAAATCTTCTTACTTCTTTCAGCCTTTAAAGCATCCACATACTTTCAGCTAGAGACTTCATTCAAATTCTGAGCTGTAGACAAACTTCTAATGTATTCATCCTGTATGTACAACTTTTTCATAGCTTGTACCATTTTTGAGATAAATCCTTTAAAAGCACATGAGGATTTCTGACAAATTTCACACTTTTCAATGAGTGTGTATGGGGTTGGGTCAGAGAGGGTGACGTCATCGTAGAGTGCAGGAGATCCAAAAAAGCGACTGGAACTTTTCTTCTGAAACTGCCAGCAAAGCTACAAATGACACTCTACACTCATTTTGGAAACAGTTTGTAGCCACGCTTGTCTTCTTTCTCACAATGCCGTCAAAAATGCAAAGAGACTTAGATAATAATTTAAAATATTTTTTAAATGCAGCCAAAACTGCGCAAAATTTTGCATTGAAGTCAATGGGACGGGCGAAAAAAAAAGAGCGAAAAAGACCAATCATTGGAGTTTAACAAACGTCTACTGCTCAGGCATACTTTCACCTAGAGACTTCATTTAAACTTTAAACAGTAGACACAAGTCTTGTGTATTGTCGTATTACTCCACGTTTTGATAGGTCATATAGTTTTTGATCAATCCATGATCAATGACCATGATCATTTTTGGAGAAATTATGAGATTATAATGGTTGTGTATTGCACTGAATGTTCGTGTCAGAGCGCGTGACATCATCGGTTAGAGTGGGAGAGATGCCAGAAAAACTCCAGATTTTTTCTCTTTCCAAACGGCCACAATTTACACTCTACACACAAAATTTCCACCACGTTTGTAGACGAGCTCATCCTCGATCTCATCATCTGCTCAAAATATCAGAGAGACTTACAGAATTTAAACTCTGAGCCTCTGAGTGCGGCCACGTCTGTCCCTGCTCCTCATTGACTCCAATACAAATATTTTCTGAGAGAAGCAGAACGGACTGATGTTTTAAAACTGCCATCCTCTCCAAAATATTTACTGTAGAAACACCAAATCGTACCAAAATTTTCAGGAAGTCCTTAGAGCAACGTGTTCTGTGTTTTGTTCTGATAGGAGTTACCGTTTTGTCACGCGAAGCCTAAATGTGAGACCGGTGCAGAGGCAGAAAATGGCTCTTTTTCTCCACGTTTCTGTCTGTCTCAGCCTGGGGGGTCCCTATTGCCGTGGTAACCTCTGATCCTCAGGCCAGAGCTCGTTAACTTCATAAACAATCCACCTGGCGCTCGTTTAAATGTTTATAAACAATCCACCTGGCGCTCGTTTAAATGTTTTTAAACAGAGACACAGCTAAATCAGACTGACACAGGATGCAGCTACTAACTAACTATGTGTCAAGTCAGTGTCACACACACACACACACACACACAGACTCTAGAGCCAGCTTCATGTGATTACAGTCACACACACAGACTCTAGAGCCAGCTTCATGTGATTACAGTTACAGTTACACACTGTCTGTCTGCCTGATCAGCTCTGTCTTGACCTTAAGATCGTGGGTTTGATTCCCATGTTGACAGAGATGGCATAACCCGCAGTAGCTCCCGTGGCCCATTCAAAATTTCCCGAGAGGAAATTTTCTAGTTTTCATTGTCATACTCCGGCATTGAGTCAAAGTTAATCGGCTTTATTGTTCACTTTTATGGCGCTGCAGAGTGTGGCAGCCGTCAGTCGCTGGTCGCTTTGTTGTGGTACATGGTCAAGCCTCTGCAGTTTTATTTTTTTTGTCTGGCTTTTTTTTTTTTCTTGTGCCGGATTTCTTTTTTTTTTTGGGCTGATTTTTTTTTTTTTTGGCTGGCCCTAATACTCCTTCGTACTTTTCTCATTCATACTTTATACTTTTTAAAATATTTAACTTTTTCTGATTTTTTGTCCCATAGGAAATGCATTGGAACAGCAGAAAGCAGAAATGGCTCCCGTTTCTAATTCGCACTTGCAAGAAAAGTTTTTGACCTACAAACACCTCTTGTCTTCTGACCTGCTCTGTATGTTTCATTTGGACACAGCAGCTGCAGCTCGTTAACATTTATAAACACAGCCAGATGGCTTGTTACCATGTTTATAAACAGCCCACACACACGCTAAATCAGACTGACACAGGATGTAGCTCACAACATGTGCAATAATCAACTATCTAACACCGTTGAATTTGTCTTGCTCCTACTTGTGTATGTTCCTATCATTTTAGGTCTAAAAGAAGGAATCTGAAGATTTTCAGTTTAATTGCTCCTGTTTTGCGGTAGTTGCGTCTGTCCCCGCGTCGCCACGGCAGCAATGAATGGGAGTGGATGTAAGTTCCGCTGTTTAGGCTGTTTACATCCCTCAAAGCCGCAATTTTTTTCCACAGAGCCGCAATTTTTTTCCACAGACAGCGTCAGATGGCGACTCAAACATGCACCGAGAAGTTTATTTACTTCAAGCAAGCCGACCGTTTGTAAAACTAGATCTAATTCAAAGTCTCCCGGAGTCTCGCGCTAGACCCAGTTGTCGTGCTCGGTGTGTTCAGGTGCAGTTGGAAAGCTCCCGTTTGTGTCATAAACACAGGAATATCAACTCTTGACTTGCTTCAAGTAAAAAAAAACTTCTCGGTGCATGTTTGAGTCGCCACCTGACGCTGTCTGTGGAAAAAAATGTTTACTTCAACATGTCATGTCGGCTTGATTGAAGTAAATAAACTTCTCGGTGCATGTTTGAGTCGCCATCTGACGCTGTCTTGCGTCTTTGAGGGATATAAACAGTCTAAGCAGCGGAACTTGCATCCACTCCCATTCATTGCTGCCGTGGCGACGTGGGGACAGACACAACTACCGCAAAACAGGAGCAATTAAACTGAAAATCTTCAGATTCCTTCTTTTAGACCTAAAATGATAGGAACATACACCCCCGAGTTGAATTCGCCTGGAATTGTCCTTTAAGTTAAGTTAATTGTTACTCCTCAGATATTGCTTAGTTGTGAGACTTCAACAATGATCTGCTGTTACTTTCTAATATCTGCCTAACACTAGCCACATTAATTAGATCCTGATAAGTTTAAAAAATAGATAGATAGATAGATAGATAGATAGATAGATAGATAGATAGATAGATAGATAGATAGATAGAATAAGCCCGAATGTGAGACCAGCGCAGAGGGAAAAAACACTCTTTTTCCTCGATGTTTCTGTCTGCCTCAGCCTGGGGCGCTTCTGTCGTAATTGGCAACCACCTCAAGTTGCCATGGCAACCTCTGAGCCCCAGGCCAGAGCTTGTTAATGTTTATAAACAGTCCACAAGGTGCAGCCTGGCGCTCGTTAACACTGCCCCACACCCACACAGACAGACACTAAATCAGTCTGACACAGGATGCAGCTCATAACATGTGTGTCAAGTCCAGGGTTTCCCGCAGCGCTTTCCTGTTAAGGCCTTAACAACAAAGAGCTGCCGCCTAAACTAACGTCTTTAAAAAAAAAAATTGTAGCGATATTCGCCGCTGCCGCCCCCCCCCCCCCCGTCGGACGATAGCCGCATCCTCTCACACACATACACACTCCTCCCCCCCCACCCCGACAATCGATCGATCCGCTCGCACCCCCCCCCCCCCACCCCCCTCCCCCGTCGACAGGACAGACACCACCTTAACTAACACATTTTCTGGGGGAAACACTGAAGTCAGTAACACTAACACACACAGACTTTAGAAGCAGCTCTTGAAGCTGTTCTCAGATCAGATTGTTCCACATTTACACAAACACGTTTCATACAGTTCTCAGATCAGACTTTATTATGTACTTCTGTAGCTCGCTGTTGTACAGCTACTTGTACTCTCTCTCAAAGCTCTGTGCTTAATATGGGCTGCTTTTTTTTTCTCCTTTCTTTTTTAACATTGCTTCAGGCGCCTTCATCGGGTTTGGCAGTATTTGTTGCTGTTAAAGGGATAGTAGCATTTTTTTAAAAGTGGGTTGTATGATCTACAAATAGCCCCTAAGTACTTTAATTGCAGTAGAAGACTCTCTGCACTCTTCCCGTTAGCAACGCCAGCCCATAATAGCCCTGCCCAGAGATTTAGAACATACATTGTTGTGAATGGACCCAAAGAAACGGCCTATTTTTGTGGCCTAAAAGAGGTTTTACCTGAAAAAAAATACACAGTTCCATTGTTCACTATAATATAATTTTTTCCAGCTCCTCAAAGTGCAGGAAAAACACAGTTTTTATTTAAAAACCAACTGCTGATCGGCGGGCGCTAACCCTGGGCGGAGGGATACGCGAGTTGGTTAGGTCCAAATAAAAACTGCGTTTTTCTTGCACTTTGAAGGGCTGGAAAAAATTATACTATAGCGAACAATGGAACTGTGTATTTTTTTTCACGTAAAACCTCTTTTATGCCCTCTACACACTGTGCGATTTTAGCAGTCTTATAAGACTGTTGCGTGACACACTATGCGACGTGGAATTTACAATTTTTGCTACGACGTCAAGTTTGACGTGTGCAGACTATACGATGATCGTTCTACTGAATCGCAGGTCGCATCTGGCTCAAAAGTGAAAGGCCAGATAGTCACCTCAATGTTGTGTACGGTTTTCTGATTAAGGGAGGTGGGCCAAGCTCAAATATGAATCTGCTTTAGTCCTGCTCTGTATGTTTCATTTGGACACAGCAGCTGCAGCTCATTAACATGTATAAACACAGCCAGATGCAGCCTGGGGCTTGTTACTATGCTTATAAACACAGCCCCACACTCACACACGCCACACGGTTTTCTGGCTGTAGTTCGGGAGGTGCAACCCATCTCACTCTGCTTTGCTCCTGCTCATACATAGCCTACATCTTTAATACAGTTCTCAGGTCAGACTTTGCACCTATGTATCTCCCTGTTGTAGTTAATGAACTTCTTCTCTTCACTCTTCCAGTTTAATCAAAGCTCTGTGCTTAATACAAGCTGCTTTTGGAACCATTTTAACATTTGACAGAACATAAGTTGCTGGTAAATTTGTTCTTTAGCCATTTAGACTTAAAAATACACATTCCCATTTTCTTCATGTTGAACACATTGTTTTACACTTATCCTAAACTACTGAGGCACTTCTCAACCATTTCACACCATTAAACCTGCTGCGTAATTATGAGTTCTTACAATAAATTCGGTTTCAAAATTAACCATTGAGCAAAAGAACATATAAGGAAATTAACCGATCTGTAGATTCATGCGATGACAAAAAAAAAAACATAACTATGGAAATAAAACTGAAATTTTTAACTTGCCAGCTTGTTGTTTTACGGAGTAACTCGCCTCAACAAAAAGACCTTCTTTGTTTTTGTAACTTTTGTTGATAGCCACATAAAAGTTAAAAGATAAATGTAGTAGGCCTACAATATGTCCTCTTTCTCTACGCACAATGACCTTGAGGTTCATGGATTTAAAACTGAATCACCAACCAGTTTTGTTGAGAACAACCCGAGGCTGTAGTAGAATATCCAGCAGGTTCCTCTGCCGCTCGAACTCCTGTCTGAAGCCCGAAGCCTCCGCCTCGTAGCCGGCTAAGACTCTGTCCACGGCCGCTATGATTTCCTGGAAGACGGCGGTGAGTCTCTCGGTGACGAATCCTCTCAGCTCCTCGAACTGAGACATTTTTACTCCTAAACCTTTTATTGTTTTACTGCCAAGGCGACCCGAACCGTGTTTCTCGTTTCTTTATGCGCCGTTCGTGGGTTGCAGCAATTCCGTCATGCTATGTATGATGACAATAAAGGAGTCGACTCTAATTTAATCCAGCGAAAACCTCTTCCGGTTGGTTTGGGTACGTGCATCAATATCATTCGAGTAGAAAACAGCGACAAGTTCAGCTTAACGCTTCGTCAAAGAAAACCATAAAATTCTCTTTGAACCTCCCTCGATCCGTGGATTGTTACCACCAGACGATAGGCTACTATTGCTTTCCTGACGAAATATTGAGGCTTGCTAGATTTTGTCTGAGCGTTTAACGGGCGCAGCTTCTGCATCTGTTACGGTATAAAAATGGAGCGTCCCTCGGGATACTCGCAGATCGCCACAGCGAATCACGTGACTCTAATCAGCCAATCACATCCATGCATTAAATCACTAGAGGCTCTGCCAAGGGGGTGGATCTGACTACACGCAGGCGTAGCTCACAGTCGGCCATATGAGGACGGGCAACTTGCTCTGACTCTGGCTGCAGTTACAGTGCAGTAGATAGGTGATCCAGTCATCTGCACTAAAAAAACGATTCATGTGAAAAATAAATCAGTATGTAGCTATTACTTTAACTATTTGCATAATGTCACTATAATGTTACTTTTACAAAAAAAAATACATTATTAAAATTATCCGTGATTCTAAATATGCTGCATCATAACTGCATAAACGTTAATAAAAATCAAACCGTTTTGAAATCGGACAAAAACTGAGCAAGTTATGGTCATTATAGCAGAACATGCACCATAGGCTTAAAGCAGAAGTAAGTGGTCCGGTCGTTTTCGCTAATGCTGCGTTCCAGGCAGGCTTTTGAAATCGTAAATTACAGCTTCAAGTCACAACTTACGACTTTGTAGCGTTCCAGGCAACCCACTCGTGTTTTTCCGACCTGTTTTACCGGTGAAAGTCACTATAACGGCCACTCGTAACTTCCGACCGGTGAACTCGTACCAGATCGAACTGGTACGACTTCACGGTCGGAAAAATACGAGTTTCCTTGAACGCACCATAACAGTCCTCGTCCCTACGTCACCACATTCACGGCGTCCCTTGGCTGCACACACAGCCCTGCATGCCGTTCTCTCTCCTCATTGGATAAAAACTGTAGGATACGATAAATGTTTTCTCCTCGGCTCAGAGCGGAGCAGAGTGACTGACAGACCCGTGTTTCAGACCAAACACTCTATGTAAGTGATTGCTGTCGGAAGATATAACTATTTAAGACTTATATTAACACAAATATATCACTTACTTCTGCTTTAAAAAGCATTAGTTATCAGATGTGTAATTAGGTGCATGAACTCTTCATAGCAGTGCAGCTGATACTGTAACACTGTGGCTGTATTCAAAACCACATAGCAACTAGTATTTGGGCAAAATGTAGTATACAGTATGTAAACAAAAGCAAAGTCAATTTTTTCACGTTCTAATAGGCCTACTGTGTGCCTGCATGGATGGGATGGGATTATTATTGTTGTAAAGCCTGGTTCAGGTTAAAACCTTTGTAATACAGCAATAGAAAGACATTTAACTTTATTTTATCGTCTAGTTTGACAGTCAGACACAACTAAAAAATAACAAATCTAAATCTAGGAATAAATAATTGATTAAAAACTGCTTAAGTGCAGCCACAGTGAGTGTTTTCACACACACTGGTGGTAAACAGTTTTTTTTCTCTCGTTTGTTTTCACTCTGGTCCAAATGCCAAATATCGTAAGCCCAAGACTATAAAAGACTGATATGAAACGCAGATTACCACTACCACCTTATATTTAATGATCGAGATGACGGGAGCGCGCTGTGACTCCAGTAAAACTCCTCAGATTCACTAAAGACTTCAGTTTTCAGTCTGGGACTGTGAAAATAGTTTGATATAAGCCCAGCATTAAAGATACACTAGCTACATTAAATCCTAGATCCTGATATAGTTTAAAAATAAAGATAGATAGATAGATAGATAGATAGATAGATAGATAGATAGATAGATAGATAGATCGTTTTGTCAGAGAGTGTGTGTGTGAGAGAGCAGTGCAGAGGCAAAAAAAAAAAAGAGCTCTTTTCCTCCATGTTTCTGTCTGCCTCAGCCTGGGGGGCCTCTGTTGTCATTGGCAACCCCCTCACGTTGCCACGGCAACCTCTGAGCCCCATGCCAGAGCTTGTTAAGGTTTATAAACAATCCACAAGGTACAGCCTGGCGCTCGTTAACACGGCCCACACACACACACACACACACACACACACACACACACACACACACACACACACACACATACGCACACACACACGCTAAATCAGACAGACAGGATGCAGCTCATAACATGTGTAAATTTAAAAATAAGATAGATAGATAGAAGATAAAGAGAATAGAGAATGAATGAAAGAGACAGAGGGGTAGTAAGAAAGAAGGAAAGAAATTGGGGTGGATAAATGAAAGAGAGATATACAGAGAGCGGTAGAAAGAAAGAAAGAAAGAAAGAAAGAAAGAAAGAAAGAAAGAAAGAAAGGGGGTAGAAACAAAGAAAGAGAAAAGGAGTAGAAAGAAAGACAGAACGAAAGAAAGAAACAAAGAAGTAAAAAGAAATGGGGTAAAAGAAAGAAAGAAAGAAAGAAGAAAAAGAGAGGGGGATGATAGATAGAAAGAGGTAGATGGATGGATGGATAGAGAGGGAAAGATAGAAAGAACTTATGTAAAATACAAATGAAGGAGTAAAAGAAAGAAAGAAAAAGAGAGAAAAAAGGGACAAAGGGTTTGAAAATAGATAGATAGATAGATAGATAGATAGATAGATAGATAGATAGATAGATAGATAGATAGATAGATAGATAGATAGATAGATAGATAGATAGATAGATAGATAGATAGATGGATGGATAGGACACATGTTAAAAGCTGCATCCTATGTCCTGGCTCCACCTGTAATTGTACTACTATTAATAGAGTTGGAAAGACTAAACGTCTGAACTTAAATTCATGAGAAAAATATAAATTGTTGGAGAGTTTAGAGTTTAGAGAGTTTATTTATTTAGCACACAAATTTCAATGGTGCAAGGAGGGAACGAAGCCGGTTGGCTTGTACATAGGTTCCACCCCTATAACAAATTACAACAAGACAAATTTCAATGGCTAACAAATAAACAGATGTTTACATCAAAAGTATAAAATCATTGAGAGGCTGATGAATGTGAGCTGAAAACCTGTGTGTGTGTCTGGGTGTGTGAGTCTGACGGTCTCTCTGTCTGTGTGTACATGTGCAGAAAGTAAAACTGTTAAGCGCCACAGAACTCCTCTCTCTCTAATGATCTGATTGATTAGACCTGCGTGGCAGCCTGCCCTCAGAAGTTACCATGGCGACTCAACTAACTGCTTACATTTTACTGTGTGGAACAGTGTTGTGTTTGTGTGTTTGTTTGTTTGTGTATGTGTGCATGTGTGACTGTGTGTGAGTGTCTGTGTGTGTCTGTCTGTGTGAGTGTGATGCCTGTGTTTGTGCGTGGACATCCTCTGTCAGTCTGGTTTATCATGTGTGTGTGTGGGGCTGTGTTTAAAAACAGGCTGCACCTGCACTGTTCTATTTATAGACATGATAACGAGCTGGCCCCAACAGCTGGCCAACTGCACACGGAGCAGAGCAGAGCAGAGAGATTTGAGCTCTGTGCAGCTTCCGAAAACAGCCCAGAAAAAGAGAACCGTTATCAGAATGTGACCATGACTACTGGGGCAAGGAGACCTTCCTGAGCACACTGATGTGCATTAAATGTTTGTAGGGCAAAAACTAAGAAAGAAGGAAATAAATTGCGGTGGATAAATGAAAGAGAGAGATATACAGAGACATTACACACACACATTATAATCTCATAATTTCTCCAAAAATGATCATGGTCATTGATCGGGGATTGATCAAAAACTATATGACCTATCAAAACGTGGAGTAATACACCAATACACAAGACTTGTGTCTACTGTTTAAAGTTTAAATGGAGTCTCTAGGTGAAAGTATGCCTGAGCAGTAGACGTTTGTTAAACTCCAATGATTGGTCTTTTTTTTCCCGCCCGTCCCATTAACTTCAATGCAAAATTTTGCGCATTGAAACAATGCTGAATGAGCTAAAGAAAGAAAGAAAGAAAGAAAGAAAGGACAGAAAGGACAGAAAGAAAGAAAAAGACACAGAGAGAAGGGTAGATAGGGGGGTAGTAAGAAAGAAGGAAATAAATTGCGGATTGTGGATAAATGAAAGAGAGAGATATACAGAGAGCGGTACAAAGAAAGAAAGAAAGAAAGAAAGAAATGGGGTAGAAACAAAGAAAGAGAAAATGAGTAGAAAGAAAGACAGAAACAAACAAACAAACAAACAAAGAAGTTAAAAGAAATGGGGTAGAAGAAAGAAAGAAAGAAAGAAGAAAGAGAGAGAGGGGGATGATAGATAGAAAGAGGTAGATGGATGGATAGAGAGGGAAATATAGAAAGAAGTTTTGTAAAATACAAATAAAGGAGTAAAAGAAAGAAAGAAAAAGAGAGAAAGGGTTTGAAAAAAGAGATAGATAGATAGATAGATAGATAGATAGATAGATAGATAGATAGATAGATAGATAGATAGATAGATAGATAGATAGATAGATAGATAGATAGATAGATAGATAGATAGATAGATAGATAGGACACACGTTAAAAGCTGCATCCTATATCCCAGGCTCCACCTGTAATTGTACTACTATTAATAGAGGTGGAAAGACTAAACGTCTGAACTGAAATTCATGAGAAAAATATAAATTGCTGGAGATGTTTACATCAAAAGTATAAAATAATTGAGAGGCTGATGAATGTGAGCTGAAAACCTGTGTGTGTGTGTCTGGGTGTGTGAGTCTGACGGTCTCTCTGTCTGTGTGTACATGTGCAGAAAGTAAAACTGTTAAGCGCCACAGAACTCCTCCCTCCCTAATGATCTGATTGATTAGACCTGCGTGGCAGCCTGCCCTCAGAAGTTACCATGGTGACTACCATGCTTACATTTTACTATGTGGAACAGTGGTGTGTTGTGTCTGTTTGTCTGTTTGTCTGTTTGTGTATGTGTGCATGTGTGACTGTGTGTGAGTGTCTGTGTGTGTCTGTCTGTGTGAGTGTGATGCCTGTGTTTGTGCGTGGACATCCTCTGTCAGTCTGGTTTCATCTTAACGAGCGGCCAGGCTGCACCTGCACTGTTCTTTTTATAGACATGATAACGAGCTGGCTGCTATAGCTGGACCAACTGCACACAGAGCAGAGCAGAGCAGAGAGATTTGAGCTCGGAGCAGCTTCTGAAAACAGCCCATAAAAAGAGAACCGTACCTCTTATCAGAATGTGGTCCTGACCATCTGGGCAAGGAGACCTTCCTGAGCTGATGTGCATTAAATGTTTGTAGGGCAAAAACACATCAAATGAGACACGACAAGTGTGGCTACAAACCGGTGAGGAAATCATGTGTCTAGAGTTTAATTTGTGGCCGTACTGGCAATTTATCCAGATTTCCAATTTATCCTGAATGTTTTTTCGATCCCTCTCACTCTAACGATGACATCACCCACTCTGACCCAACCCCATACACACTCATTGAAAAGTGTGAAATTTGTCAGAAATCCTCATGTGCTTTTAAAGGATTTATCTCAAAAACGGTACAAGCTATGAAAAAGTTGTACATACAGGATGAATACATTAGAAGTTTGTCTACAGCTCAGAATTTGAATGAAGTCTCTAGCTGAAAGTAGACGCTTTAAAGGCTGAAAGAAGTAAGAAGATTTGAAGAGTTTCAAGACTGTTCCAATGCATTCTCTATGGGGGAAAAAAAATCAGAAATAGTTGAATATTGCAAAAAGTATGAATAGTTGAAAAGAGAAAAGACATAGCACACCTGTCCCGAAAAGGCTGAACATTTTGATGTGAGAATTGTTGAAACAGCACAAAGTATGAAGGAGTGTCAAAAGTATAAAGAAAATGGCCGAACAGAAGAACAATAGTGTGAATGCTTCCAGCATAGTGTGAATGCTTCCAGCATTCACACTAATAATAAGAAAAAATTCACACAATAACAGTAGTGCCCGGGCTTCGCCTGTTATTGCTGACCATAACATTACATCCAGTCAGGTATATTTCCCCCTCCCTACCCTGCTCTGCGAATGGATTTTACTGACAGCGCGCTGCAAACGCCACGGTTTCGGGTCTTGTCCTACTCACCAACATGCTTCGGTGCCCATAGGTTCCGACTCTCAAGTGGTTAAAATCCAGAAGTAACGGCGCATCGACCAGGTACTGACGTACCGGCCCACTTAGCACGGACTGTGTTGTCTTGTTAAATTAATATAACTTATAAATAACGTGACACACGGGCAGGACTGATAAGCTTTGCTGTTTAGCTTCCGTGAGTCGTTCTATTTTTAGCCGTAGCCACTAGTTTAATGATAACTTTCTCAGTGACTTTTCTCTAGCGCATTTTCCATTTCCCATGAGGCTTTGCGCCATTCTACAATTTAAGAACGAACAAACATTGCTGGTTATTTTATATGTTTGGTCATGAAAGTTCAGTTATATCTGAACAAAAATAATTAGATAAAGACAGGAGGCTAAACAAAAATCATTTAGTAGTCTGGATTGATGAGAGTCTGCGTCACTATCGCAACCATGAGTGAGATGTAAAAAGACAAGAAGTGGTATAAATATTGGTTGGACTGCTAACATCAATTAATTCAAGGAAACCTTGAAGATCATGAGAACATGATTGACTTACATTAGCTTTAATTCACTGAGGCTGGTCATAAAAACCGCATAACCGCGCAGGGCGACCTGCTCACTGGTTGGCTGGAGCATATTGGCTGGGCCGCCGACCGGGAGATCTCCTGGTCGTCCTGATAGCCATTCCGCAGCTCGTATGTATATATATTTATTTTGCCAAATAAAGTTGGTAAACAATTTTCTAATTCTAGTAAACAAGGAAGAGGGAGGGGGCAGAGGAATATTTTGGAATAAATAAAGGAATTTAGGCAGAATGTTCATTTTTAGGATATTTATCCTGCCAATCATTGAAATTGGTAATGATGTCCAGCGCTCTAAAGACGAAGTTGTAATTTCCTGCAGTGATTCATAGTTCATTTGAGAAATTTTGTTTACCTCAGGAAGGATTTTTATACCCAAATAAGTGAAATTATCTGTGGAGTTAAAAGGAGAGACATGAACATTATCATTTACCCTATCTGATGCATTAAGTAACATTATAGAAGATTTTGAGTAATTTATTTTGTATCCAGACATTTTCCCAAAGTTATCAATAAGACCTACAAGCGCTGGAATGGAACTATTCAAATTTTTAAGGAACAAAATAACGTCGTCGGCAAAAAGTGCTATCTTATGTTCCACCTGACCCTCTAAAATTCCATAAATATCTGTTCGCGTCCTAATTGCTATGGCAAGTGGTTCTATTGCAAGAATAAACAGTAATGGGGATAGAGGGCTTCCCTGTGGGCAGCTTCTATAAATATTCAAGGGTTTAGAGACCACATTATTAGTTAAGACTTCTGCAGTGAGTTCTGTACAAAGCAACCTGACCCATTTGCAAAATCTATCTCCAAATCCAAAGCGAGTAAGCACTTCGAACAGATAAGGCCATTCGACCCGGTCAAAGGCCTTCTCCGCGTCAAGTGAAAGCAAGGCTGTGTTCTTCGCCGCTCTTTGGCTATGTAGAATATTCAGTACCCGCCTGACATTGTGAAACCCTTGTCTGCCTTGGATAAATCAATTTTGATCTCCTCCCACCAGCCCCGGAAGCTGGCCTTCTAATCTTTTTGCAAGAATTTTGCATAGTATTTTTGTATCTGAATTTAGGAGGCTAATTGGCCGCATATTTTCACACTTTGTATTTGGTTTTCCGGGTTTGGGGAGCAATGTAATTAGGGCAACCCTCATGGATGTGGGGAGGAGACCATTCCTGAAGGATTCCTGAAACATCTCCAATAAGGGTGTCAGTAATTTGGACTGAAATGTTTTGTATAGATCTATGGGAATACCGTCAAGGCCTGCGGCTTTTCCAGCCTGCATAGAGCCTATTGCATCTGCTATCTCCTGTTTTGTTATTTCTTCATCTAATATTTTGCTCTCTTCTTCAGAAAGTTTCGGGATATTAGGGTCATTCAAAAATTTTGTCTGCTCATCCAAGTCGGAAGAGCATTCAGAGCTATACAGTCTCTGGTAGAAGACCCTGAAAGTCTCACTAATTTCTTCAGGATTCACAATATTTTTTCCATTTGGAGCTTCTATATAATTAATTGACTTGAATTGGTATGAGTGTTATCAAAGCCTGAAGATCTATCTATTGACGGCTCTAGTGTGCAGTTGAAGTCTCCAGCAACTATATAGTGTCCAGAGAGATTTGAAATAGTCAGAAATAAATTATTATAGAATTTGGGATCATCTTCGTTTGGTCCATAAACATTTATCAGATTTATATTTTCATATAACAAAGTACCTTGGACCATGATGTATCTGCCAGCAGGATCCGCTATAACATTATGAGTTTGAAAGGGTACTGACTTATGGATTAATATCATGACTCCTCTAGCATGAGTAGTATAAGGAGCAGAGAGCACTTGACCCTGCCACCTTTTTTTTTATTTTAGAGGTATCCCCACTTAGCAGATGAGTTTCTTGCAAAAAGATTATTTTTGATTGCAAAAATTTTATCCTGCTCATTACTTGCTTTATCTTTGCAATTTTATTCAAACCTCTACAGTTCCATGAGGCACCGTGTTGCCATGGAAATTTCTCCTCTCCTCTCTTTCTTCTTAAACAACCGCTTATGAAAAGTTGGCCCAAGATTAAGACCACTTATATCTCTCTAACTTTTTTTTTTTTAAACTCTAACTGCTTTTAGCTTTAATACTACACTAACCACTTGAACTCTAGTTCTTAGTTTGGAACAATGCAACTGACAAAGCGTGAACATCAGTGGCCACCTGTTATTCAGTGAGGATGGGCAAGTTTCACAAGTTACTAAAACTTAGCTGTTGTTGGTCTTTTCTTTTCTTTTTTCCCCCCTTAGTCTTTTCATACAGTTCGTTTTAAGTCCAGTCTTTCACGGTGGGGATAAACAAATAATCAGCCATATAAGAAATTAAATAAACAAACCATCCCATCCTCTGGTCCATTCTAATTCTTCAGAGACTGGAGAAAGTTGTCCGCTTCAGCCGGAGTTTGGAAAAGGTGAGATCTGTCCTCATGCGTCACCAGGAGCCGTGCTGGGAAGATGATTCTGTGTTTGTTGATCCCTTTGTCGCGCAGCTTCCTCCGCACCTCATCATAGCTGCGCTGCATTTTGTGCACTCCAGCAGAAAGATCCGGGTGAAAGCGAACTTGCTCGTTGTCATAAAGGATTTTCCCTTTAAGTCGTGCTGCCTTCAGCACTCGCTCCTTGTCTCGGAAATTCAAGAATTTCATTTGAGAGTCCTTGGACGTCCCGTGCTTGAGTTGAAGGAGATGGTGCCAATCCTGTGCGCCCGTTCGATTACCGGAGCCCCCCGCGGCTCCAGCCCCAGGGCTCCCGGCAACCACCTCTCCAGAAATCCTGCGGCATCTTGGCCCTCTGCTTTCTCCGGTAAACCCACCAGTCTCACATTGTTGTGTCTGCTTCTACATTCCAGGTCGTCAACTTTATCGGTGAGAGTTTTCACAGTGTTCTCCAGTGTGCTGACTTTGGTTAATAGCTCATTAACGTTATCTTCCGCATCTGAAATACGCTGCTCAGCATGTGTAATGCGGACCGTGCATTCCTGAACCTGCTTTTTCACATCAGTAATTGTTAGTTGCACAACGTCGATTTTCTTGTAAAGACCATTTTTCAATGAAACTATGGCTTTCATGATATCTTCGTTGGTTTTCTCGTCTGATTTGGATGCTTCGTCGGCATCTTCTTCTTCGACGTCATCCTCCATGAGTGACATGGCGTCGCTCATTTCTTCTCCCTCGGAGTTTTCGTCTCCTTGTTGAGGCATTTGTTTGTCTTTTTTCTTGTCCTTTCGTGGCATTTTTGCGTCCAAGTGCTCTGATATCAGGGGTGGATTGGCCATAGGGAGTACCGGGAGTTTTCCCGGTGGGCCGGTCACTAATGGGCCGATAGACGGCCGTTTTTTATTTTATTTTTATTTATTTAACTTTTTTTTTCGCCATGCCTCGCTTACTGTAACTCTCCCGGCCCAGGGAGAGAGACATGCATCGGCTCGGCCCACAGTGCTCAGCTGCAGTCACAGCAGAGAGGTGACGATTGGCCCAGTGGCTTGTCTACCTGGCCCAATGGCCCTATGAGAGGCTACAGAGGCCCAGGAGTCCCACCCACGCATGTTCTAGACCCCCCCTCATCCAATCACTTTTAATGATGAGGAGTCATGATGAGAGAGAGAGCGAGAGAGAGAAAAAAACAAAAACAACACACCAGCGTACGAAAACGGAAAAGAAAAGTAAAAAAACGCAAAGGCGGCGCGGAAAAATGGAGGAAAGTAACAGAAAAAGAAAAGCTCTAGCAGCACAGACTGCTAAAAGTAGCCTACAACAATTACGCAGATCAGGGGCTGCCCTGCCTGGCCAGGGCTAGAACCACCGATGCTGCAGCTTCAGCAGCAGGTCCTTCACGTGAGTCTGAAGGGAGTGAGGCTCCCATTACCACTGCCCTTATGGTGCAGGAGGAGGCTGAAAAAATAAGTGTTGAGGAAGACTCTCCACCATGTGAAGGAGGTTAATGATACCGTGTTAAGCAGGTATGTGCTTTCCAGAATGGTGTGGATAAACATTCGTTAAAATACTGTAAATGGTCCAGAACGGTTGCTATGAACTTTACTTGACATAATAAATAGCTATAGCTAATAACTCTGATGGTGTGGTGTGTTACAGCTAAATCTAGTTATCTAAAGTATTGGAAAACAATAACTGTATTCATATACTATCCTCATTAATTGATCAGTTGCTTTTATTAAAGTGACCTCACTCAAATTTGGTCATGAAGGACATTGAGCTAACAAATATGTATGCTTTCCATATTTTTTTCAGTCAGTGTTTATGGTTTAGATAGATAGATAGATAGATAGATAGATAGATAGATAGATAGATAGATAGAGAATACTTTATTCATCCCTAGCAGGGAAATTCAATTTCAAAGTTTATTGTCCTTTCAACAGTTTAACATTATATAGTTAAAATTAATAAAACACAGATTAACTACTGTTACAGTAAAACATCATTCTGCATACATATTACTCATGATGCAGTACACAAATTACAAGTATTTCTTGTCATGCTTCATTGTCTATACATTATGTTGAGCTGTACTGTCTTTCTAAGATAAAATTAGTGATTGTCCATTTTTTCAGATCATTGTACTATTGTTTTCCATACTTTAGCCAACTAGCCAAAGTTCTGATTGCATGCAGACTCGTGTGCATGTAATCTTGTCCAAACTTAACTTATTCCACACTATTCCTCTACTTTGTTGTATATTGTATATTGTTTAGTAGTGGTGTTATTAAGAGCTTGTGTGTTTGTATGTACATCAACGGTGCTAGTTGGCAAAATATCCATGCGCAGATAGTGGGCCGGTCTGGACCAAAAAGTCCAGGGCCAAATTTTTGTCCCAGCCCACCCCTGTCTGATATTCGCGTTGCTGAAGTTTAAGTCAGGTTCTGGTTAGTTTTGCAGGATTTATTACAAGCTAGCAGCAGAGCTCAAAAAATCGTGACTACCTAGCTCCTCACCATAACCGGAAGTCTGGGAAACAGTTTGATAAAATAACAGGAATAATGATGATAATCAAGATAATATGATGCCATTAAGGTTCTGTATGCTGGTCTGCAACATTACTCACATTCAGTTCATACTTCCAGTCAGAGATATTAAAGTCATCAACAATGTTTATTTTAGTGTAACTTTACCATATTTCATTGACAACATTAGTGTATTCATTCAACAAAATGACAGTTACCCAAACACGAGTTTGGGTCCACTGTGCTCGTCTTCTTTCGTATCCAAATCGAATGCTGTCGAGGACATGCATTCAGCGTCATCCGACGTCACATCTGCAGGACTGTGTGGAAAATTCAGACGACGAATTGCAATACATTATGCAGCACACAGCCTGTTCAAGGCAATGGAGAGATATGTTGGTTTTGAACGTTTCATCACCCATTAGCATTAAAACACTTAAAATGCGTGTGTATTTCTTCAGAAATCCTGCCCCAAGTTCCATTAACTGTCAAACAAGAGATTGCGGGTTAAGGAGTGTACTGTGTTTGTGTCGCAGTGCACCGAGACAAGAGCTGGGACACATACATTTCATTTTTATTGTGTTGAATTGAGGCAGTTCAGCTCAACCAGCAACAACTCTGCAGCCTCACCTACTGCTGCCTTCGATACAGGTGTTTCAATGTACTACAGATTTGTAACATGCATTGGTAGCATTATTTCATGAACAAGCCGTTTCATGCGATTTAAAATCATGAACTTGCTGTTACTTGTTGTCACAGTTCAGTAACTGCAGCCTCACACACTGCTGCTGCCTTCAGTAACATTCCTGAGTTTACATACACTTACGGCTCTTCCTGGCAGAAATATCTGCAGATAGCCACAAAAATAACCGTATACGTTTACTCTCCTTCATTGAATCTTCCTGTTGACAAAATGTCTTGTCACAAAAATGGCAACTAAATGATTTAAGGTATCTTTTCAGACTCCCTACTAACTACTACTCCCACATACATTACAAGCAAATGGTATCACTTGTATATGGACTTTAATGTGCCTCTCAAGACAACAACTGAACTTTCCCTCCTTTTAAGTGCATCGCATAATTCTCCAGCCCCATAAATGTTTTCCCACAAACACTGCCACCAAATGGCTTCAATTTTGAATGGACACTTGTGTGCAATAAACGATGTGTCAACTGAGAAAATCTTTTTCCACAATTAGCACAACTAAATGGTTTCTCCTGCGTGTGGACTCTAAAATGTTTACCGCAGTTCAAATGGTTTCTCTCCTGTATGGATTCTGATGTGTTCTTTAAGCCTCATTCTTCGACTAAATTTTTTACCACAGAAAGCACAGTCAAATGGTTTCTCTCTTGTATGGACTCTGATGTGGTCTCTAAGAGTCCCTCTATGACTAAATGTTTTACCACAGGTAGCACAGTCAAATGGTTTCTCTCCTGTATGGACTCTAATGTGTTCTCTAAGATTCCCACTTCGACTAAATGTTTTACCACACACAGCACAGTCAAATGGTTTCTCTCCTGTATGGACTCTCATGTGTGTCTTCAAAATCCCTTTTGTGCTAAATGTTTTACCACAGGTAGCACAGTCAAATGGTTTCTCTCCTGTATGGACTCTCATGTGTTCTTTAAGATAACTTTTAAGTTTAAATTGTTTACCACAGGTAGCACAGTCAAATGGTTTCTCTCCTGTATGAACACTCATGTGGTATTTAAGATCACTTTTAAGTTTAAATGTTTTACCACAGACAGCACAGTCAAATGGTTTCTCTCCTGTATGGACTCTCATGTGTATCTTCAAAATCCATTTTGTGCTAAATGTTTTACCACAGGTAGCACAGTCAAATGGTTTCTCTCCTGTATGGATTCTCATGTGTTCTTTAAGATGCTGTCGTTGTCTAAATGTTTTACCACAGGTAGCACAGTCAAATGGTTTCTCTCCTGTATGAACACTCATGTGGTATTTAAGATGACTTTTATGTTTACATTTTTTACCACAGATACCACAGTCAAATGGTTTCTCTCCTGTATGGGTTCTAATGTGTCTCCTCAAATCCAAGGATGTTTTAAATGTTTTCTCACACTCTGGACAGCGGTAAGACCCTTTACCAGAGTCATATTCTTCATCACTCACATGGATAGCTTCACTGTTCAAACCTGACTCAGGTGCTCTGGTTTCTCTCCAGTCATCATCACTGTCTTCAGCTTCAGAGAACGACTCTGAGACCTCATCATCTGTAACTGGTTGAAGATCTTCAGGTTGATCTGAGTTCCTGGCTGGTTCAGATCCTCCACAGTCGTCTCCATCAGCCTCTATCTCTACTTCTATCTGTTCAGCTGAGCTGCTGGATGGAGGCTCTGCCTCAGTTTGTCTTTGATGAGGTTGTAGGGACTGAGGTTCCTCCTCCTCATCCTCACTCTTCACATGAACAGAAGTGAGGGGGAACTCTGGAGTGGTCAATGGTTCTTCCCTTTCTTCTTCAATATGTGGACTCTCTGGGTTCTCCTGATCCAGGCTCGTGGTCAACTCAGGAGGATCCTCTGCTTTTATCAACAACAGGTGCTGATCACCTGCAGAAACAATGAAATACACATCATGAACAACAGTGTTTTCATACTGTCACTCATATATCTGGTGTCTGGATGAACTCCAATTATCTTCTCAGTGGACATTAGTCTGAGCTGAAGGAAGTTTGCTGCTGCAAATAGCCTCTGATTGGCCGGAACAAACCACCTGACGTAGTCCCACCTTCCTGTTGCAGTTTTCACAGTGGGGAAAGGAATAGGCCTGTAACGATACACCAAAGTCACGATTCGATTCTGACCCATGGTTCGATACACAATTCGATTCAATTAGAATTTTTTAAGGTTAAAAAAGAATTAAGAATTAATTATAACAATAATAAATTAAAAACAAAGAAACTATTCTCTCTTCTCAAACAAAATACTGTAAAAAAAAACTGTAATCACATGAAGCTGGCTCTAGAGTCTGTGTGTGTGTCTGTGTGACTGACATGACACATGTTATGAGCTGCATCCTGTGTCAGTCTGATTTAGCTGTGTCTCTGTTTATAAACATTTAAACGAGCGCCAGGTGGAGTGCGTATCAAAGAGACGGGGACCCCTTGCTCTTGTAACACAGTGAACAGCTTGCTGTGGTTGATATGGTCGAAAGCTTTAGTTGCATCTAAAAAACACAAACACTGTTGTATCGAATCTTTTCACGTGACTCTAATCAGCCAATCAAATACGTGCAAGTGAAGAAAACAAGTATTGATTTCACATGTGCTTAAAGAAAATAAGATTGGACACTGAAAATAGGACTTTCTCTCCTGTATGGATCCTCATGTGGACACTGTTGAGAAAAGTAATAGCACACCGATCCCGATCAGGACGCACGTTTAGATATATAATTTGTCCTCGAACCGAAATCTGGCCGGAAGATGAAGGAGAAAATAGAACTAGGAAAAAATCCACACAATAACAGTAGTGGTCCACTGGTCCCTGCAGCTATTTCATAGCTGTTGGGACCAGTGCCCAGTGCGATGGCCCGTGGCCCTAATTAATCTGTAGATTTTGATGACTCCAGAAAAATGACTATGGGAATAAATTCAAATTAAAAATATAAATTGTTAACTTGCTAGTCGATAATAGCTAAGTCAATGTACAGAGTAAAACGCCTCAACTAAAATAAATGTCCTGTAGTACAATTGCTGATAGAATTGACGGCCACAAAAACTTCAACTGTACATTTACTCTCCTTCATGGATTCTTTTGTACACTTTAAGATCTTCCTGTTGACAAAATGTCTCATCACAAAAACTGCAACTAAATTATTTAATGCGTCTTTTAAAGGTTCATGAGGCAAGATTTGTGAAGAAATGCACATGCGTTTTAAGTTTTTTACTGCTAATGGGCGATGAAGCGTTCAAAACCAAAAAGAATGAGCCCACTCGCGTATCTCTCTGTTGCCTTGAACAGGCTGTGTGCTGCATAATGCGCTGCAATTCTGGGTCCGAATTTCCCGCGCTGTCCGCGGATGTGACGTCAAATGACGCTGCATGCGCGTCCTCGACAGCTTTGGCTTTCCACCGCTTGCTACCAGCGGCAGCGGTGGTCGGCGGATGTCTTGCAGCCTGAACAGTTATGTGAGCAGCGAGTAGAGAAATAACGTCACTTTCTTAAATTTTAATATTTTTTCATGCGAGAAAGTGACAGCTTAGATTCCCAATCTGTTGTCAGTTTATCCAAATAACGTCTGTAAGTAGATTTGCTCCGACATTTTTCGGAGGAGTGCAGAGCCACACACAAGCGGCAGCAGCGGCTCGTCACAGAGGCTGCAGCCGGGGAGCTGAGCTCATCGGCCAGGCAGCCTCTGTCCTCCTCCCAGGGAAGAAAACGAGCCGAGTAACTTACCCACAGGTTTTTAGAGGTTTTCTGCCGGCTGGTTGAATTGTTTTTAGGAGATAAATGCTGGTCTCATTGATGAAATCTAACAGTGGCAGTCGCATTAGTTCATTTGAATGAAAAGTGAAGCTTCAGGTGTGTGTGAGCAGCGCAGCCTTGGGGCTCTGTACCTACAAAAATCACCATATTTAGGCTACTTCAATAAATAAATAAATAAATAGTTTTACAATGAGCCGATTGATTCATCCGTGGTCAGTTTATCCAAACAACGCCTGTAAAGAAATTCTCCGACGTGTTCGGAGTGCAGAGCCACTAGAGCAGCCGAGCGGCAGCAGCGGCTCAGCGGCGGCGGCCGGTGCTGACCTGATGCCTGGGCGGTCAACCTCCGGGTGTCGCGGTAAATTGAGCACTGTACAATGACGTGCGACTTTTTACAGTCTATGCGTGCGCAGGGCTTAAAGTTAAAAAAAATCCTGAGCCTGAACTTTTTTCCAAGGAGCGGGGGTGCAGTGGATCCGACGCATCGCCTACACATTATAGGCAATTTAGCAAACAACTTTTTGGCATTGTGCTTGGTAATGTACACAGGGTTCATACACATTTTAACCAACAAATTTCCATGACTTTCCCATGACTTGGCAACATGTTTCCATGACATTACAAGACCTCTAAAACATCAATATATGCATGAAATGTATGAAAACTATGTTAAAAAAAAAAAGAAAAAAGAAAAAGTGGAAATGCCAAAAAGTAGATCTAATGACAATGGGCTTTATGCACAGCTCCACTACTTCCTGAGCTCAAGCCAGCTTCATTATTACATACTACAGACAAACTGATTAATCCAGGTGTGTCTGACCTCACAACAATGGTCATTCCCCCCCAGAACATTTTTTTTATGTGATTTTAACACATTGAAGCATTCTGGTGTACTCTGAGAAGAACATGAAGGGAAATTTGTTTCAGATTTTTTTTTAAAAAAGCACATTGAGAATTGACTGAGGTTCCTATAGCTTAATTGTAAGGCAACAAGGCAAGAATGGCTGGAGTGTATGAAACTGAACTCAACTGGTCTAGTGGGGAGCAAAAACAAATCTCATATTTTAAATCTAGGGGTCTGGACCATAGGTCTGGACCAGCCATTCAAGGGCTCGTTTCCTCTGCTATGAGGCGTGGGGGGGCACGTCCGTGCAGCGTTGCGCTGCGGACATGCACAGAGAAAAAAAAAAACGAAACCGAATGTGCGCCGTTACGTCCGCTCGGACCACCAGGTTCGTTTGTGCCGACGTCAACAGCGGCAAGAGACCCGACGCTACTTGGCGTATCACTGCCTCCAGCGAGTGACTGAATCACATCTCCAGGCTCATACAGTACGCGCAGGCAGGCCAGGGTTGTCTTGCATACGACACATTTAGCTTTGTCTTTGTCCTCCGTCTTCTCCAGCCATGAACTTCTCTGTGTGCAGCCAAATATTGTGTGTGTGGTTTTTTTTTTTCTGAAATTTTCAAACGCCGGAGATCCGGCACGGGGCCGGAATACTTTAAGCCCTGCGTGCGTGACGTGTGTGTGTGTGCGCGCTAGGGCTGTCACTTTTTATTCGACATTCGAATATTCGTTCGAATATTCGTTCGAATATATCCGAACGAATTACGGGTCATTCAGTATTCGTTCGAACCTCATTTTTCTAAAAACTGACAGCCCTAGTGCGTGCGCGTGCGTGTGTGTCGTGAGAGAGACAGCAGGTAGAGGGGCTGACTGGCAGAGATGAGAGATAGTGAAAGCTGTTCTTTTTTTCTGTGAGAGACTGCTGCGGCGGACCCAAACGAAACTGTGGCGGCTGATTAATGGAAAACACTGGTATAGTAACGTTATGCCGTTTCCAATTCAGCCACAGTGTCACTGTCACAGCATCAGCTGCTGCTGTGGAGAGTTGATGCACGCTCCCGCACCAGCTGGGCTGATGGCTGCAGTAACCCTGACGGCCGCTACGGCCATTGTATCGCTAGTGAGTTTTATTCCTTGATCTTGCCTCAAGCTCCTTTAAGACTACCTACTGCCTTATATCTTCTCTACACACATTACAAGCAAATGGTTTAACTTCTGTATGGACTTTCATGCTCCTCTTAACTCATTGAGTGCCAACCACGTAATTTCTCGTTTTTCGTTCCCATGCGTTGAGTGCCAAAAACGAAATTTTTCGTTTTTTGCTTTTTTTTTTAATTATGAAAATAGACACTTTAATACACATTATATGTAAATATGGGGACTCTACGACGAGGAGAACTGAAATAGATGACGATCAAAGTCACATGATAGCTCATGATCTGGAAGTTTTTATCATAACTCAGCTTCTGCAAACGGAGTTCTGCATGCAGATGCAGCAGCTGCTCCGCTGCTGCTCCGCTCTCACCCGCGAGGCTGCAGCAGCTCGGAGCTGAATCAGGAAGCTCTCAGCCCACTGTCCCCCAAAGTCCTCCCGCGGTAAAATCTGATGGTCTCTGGGTCAAAGCAGACCGGCACCACCGACCCGTACCACAGAAGGACCGTGACCACCGGCGGGACCGGTGTTCGCGAGCCGCTGTGGCCGGCAGAGCCTCACGTTCCGCGGCGAGAGGCTGTGACACGGCACGGTGCGTCTGTGTTATTGCTGTTTAGTGGCGCCCCCCCCGCCCCCGATGGTGGTTTTGTGAATAGAACAACAATTGTTGTGTATATTTATCTTATACGAGCCCTTTGATCCAGAAATGCGAGTGTCTGAAGAGCGACAGACACAAACAGCGCAGCTTTCATAAAAGACGCTCTATCTCCTTTTCTAGAAAAAAAGGAGGGATTTTGGTGAAACCCAGCCATGTTTAGCTTGACTTTTCTCAGGAACGGAGGCACGTAGAAACAAACGGTTTGTGGCCATTTGAAGGATAAAATTAAACCTTTCAAATGAGCTACAGTATGTGTTGGTGGCAATAATATAGAATACACTATGGCTCTAAAATAAAAAGTCAAATATGGTCTAATTTGCCGGTACACTTGACTAAAACTTTGGAAAGGAGCGCGGCACTCAATGAGTTAAGACAACACCAGAACTTTCTCTCCTTTATGGGACTTCATGTGCGTCACCAAATTCAAATTAAAAATATAAATTGTTAACTTGCTAGTCGATAATAGCTAAGTCAATGTACAGAGTAAAACGCCTCAACTAAAATAAATTTCCTGTAGTACAATTGCTGATAGCCACATAACAGTTAAAAGATAGTACAATGTAAAGGCAAATACATGGCCTCTTTCTCTAAACAAGCACTCTGAGGCAGGGCCGTTGTATAGGGGAGAAAGGTGATGATAATTCTAGGGGCCCAGCGCCCAGTGGGGCCCATAAAAAACCCCAGTAGTCTAATCTTTGTATGACTGATTTATTCTGCGTAAGACCCTGACTAATACTCATAGTACACTGTAAAAACTCAACATCTTTCCAAGAAAGTTTGTCTTATTTCTTGTCCAAATGTCTCATTTCAAGTCAAAACTAACCTCTTTCCACTTAAAATAAGACCCATCACCTAAAAATGTACTTGTTTTTAGATAATTTTCACTTGTTTCAAACAAATTTTCACTTGAAATAAGTAGAAAAATCTGCCAGTGAAAGCAAGTTTTTTGTGCTTGTAATAAGGAAGAAATACTTGCTCCACTGTCAGATTTTTTCTATTTATTTCAAGTGAAAATAAACTTGAAAGAAGTAAAAAGTGTCTAAGAACAAGCTACTTTTAATATGATGTGTCTTATTTTACAGGGATGCAAATGGGTCAGGACCAAAAAAGAGAGGAATTGTCTGGGGGGGGGGGGGGGGGGGGGGGGGGGGTGCTCACCATTAATGATTAATGATTGATTGATTATAGATGGACATAGTTTTCAGAAGGCCAACATTTCTATAGGCTTAAAAAAAATAAAATAAAAAGATCCTTTGCAATATTTCAATTTTGGAGATACTGAATTTTAGGTCTTCACTGAATGTTAGTCATAATTATTACTATTAAAATAAACTGAATAAATAAAGACATGGGATGTTTCATTCAGTGTGTACTGGACATATAGGCCTATATAATGTGTTAGTTTCACTTTAATTGAACACATTCTACATCGCGGGGGCGACGTCTTTCCTTCACCTCTGAAACGGGGCAGAGCTCCGTGGGAAACACCTGCCTGACACAGCAACGTAGGGAACCGTGCATGTCCGCGGTGCACAGCTCCACGGACGTGCACGGGGGGAAAAAACAGCGCCGCCGTCGCACCGACTGCACGCGGCTACGCGCTGCTTTGGGTAACGAGCGCGCATGTCGCGCATTGGAGGTCGGCTGTTATCAGTATAATCAGAGACAACCATGAATGAGTTCGCCTCAGTTTCACGTGATTGTCACTGTCAGCCTGTTAGAAAAACATTTACTGACCCCAGCTGAGACACTGAGACCCCTCCCCACTCAAAAACAAAAACTCTTCGGATCTGAACGATTCACACAAGTCACCTAATTGGTCATGAAAAAAGCGAGTTTCGCTTTTCGGCGCGCTGTTTGCATCCATGATTTTAAGTATGATGATATTTGTTTTGACTAGAAATGACATTTTGACTAGAAATAAGACAAATATTCTTGGTAAGATACTTGAGTTTTTGCAGTGTAATGCTGCATTAGCATCAAAACAAGGTAGGCTAAATAAAAAATGATAATACATACGTAGTCTAAGAAAAAAAAAAGGAAAAGTTAGGGGGAGGGGCCCACTTTAGTATTCTTTAAGGGGGCCCAGAATTTCTAGCTACGGCCCTGCTCTGAGGTTCATGGATTTAAAACTGAATCACCAACCGGTTTTGTTGAGAACGACTCGAGGCTGCAGGAGAACATCCAGCAGGTTCCTCTGCCGCTCGATCTCCTGTCTGAAGCCCGAAGCCTCCGCCTCGTAGCCGGCTACGACTCTGTCCACGGCCGCTAAGATTTCCTGGGAGGCGGCGGTGAGTCTCTCGGTAACGAATCCTCTCAGATCCTCCACCTGAGACATTTTTACTCAAACTCTCGGTTGTTCCCGGCGAATGACTCTGTTGTTTTCCCAAACGCAACTCTCTTCATGTTCCAGACAGGAGACCTGAACAGTTTCCGCTGCTCGACTCTCTTCCGGTTTGGGGGGTTTGGGTACGTGCATAAATATCATCCGAGTAGAAAATGCGACCCTGGCCGTACGTCGCTTTCTGTAGATGTCGCCAAAGCTGCTATCAAATATTAAAACACTTTGTCTTACAGTAATAGGTTAAACTATTATGTAACATTATTCTTACAGTTCAACTCAACTTCAGTTGGGCACCTTCATGTCTTTCCCCAAGAATAAAATCTCCTGTTAGCCTCTGATAGATGTATGCACTTTTCACCATTTTGATTTGGTTTGGACTGGAGTAGGTGTCCTGGGCAGAGTTTAACTCCTAAAATGGTTTGTTAGATATGTTACAAACTCAAATTCTAGGGCTCCACTACTGACTGCTTATTGTTTATCGGTATTGTTTTGATATGTAATGTAGCCTACTCAGTTTGGTACGTTTGAAATAATAGCAGCCATTTAATATCTTAATGAACTCATATATCGTACAACCACATGAAAATAAACAGAAAAAACTGTTTGCTTCTTCCACTCCAATCATTTTCCTGTGCAAAATGATGGTCACCTAAAATAACCTCCCTGACCCTCCAGCCAACATCAGCCTCAAAATATGAAAAATAAATACAGCTTCCTATCAGTTTAGAGGTACAATGTCAAAAATACAAATTAAAATTAAACATGGCTCCTACAATGAGTGTATATTTTCAGGGGGTAGGATTTTCCAGGCCAAATTGGCAGCAGTGATACCACAGCACCACCTAGTGGTGGTTATAAAAAAAGGCACAGGTTCTTCTTGCCTCTACAGTCTTTCATTCAAGTTTTTAATTTTCTTCATGTTTTCCTGCCTGGGAGCTCAGTAGATTGCTGCTACAGCCGCGTGTGCAATGCCTTTTTGGTGGGTATACTAATGTTAAGCGGTACATGGAGAATACTGCTTTCAGAGGACAGTCACTGGGTAGTAGTGCAACATCTTGGAAGAAGAAAAAAGAAGAAGAACAAAGAGGAAGGATCAATAAACTCTGAATTTATTTAGTAACAAAACATGTTTCCGCCATCAAGTACAAATATACCAGAAAGACATTTTACAGAATTTGTTAAAGTTTTATAAAAACAACACAAATTTATTACAATTAATTTTCACTGTTGTGGTGAGCTGTTACAGATCAATAACTGAAGCTTCACACACTGCTGCTGCCTTCAGTAAAATTCCTTAGGTTACAAACACTCACACGTCTCCTCTTGCCAGACATATGCGAGAATTGACGGCCACAAAAACTGCAACTGTACATTTACTCTCCTTCATGGGTTCTTTTGTACACTTTAAAGCAGAAGTAAGCAATATTTTTGTGTTAATATAAGTCTTAAATACCGTAGATGACCATTTATTAGCCCGGGCGTTTAATATGCTAAATCGACTTGGACCCCAGGCGTTTATAAGAACCAGGCGCGTATTTGCAACAGGCTACAATTTATTTTTGCAATGAGCAGCACCAAACCATCATGCAAAGAACAAGGAGGTCACCATAGGAACATTGGAACAAAACTACTTTTTTCCCCGACGCATCTTTATTGACATCAGACAATAAATAAAAAGACAGTTTGTCTGTGTAACCGCGACACAGGGAGCTGATCAGAGCCGTGTTATGAATGATAACGGAAGGGGGGGTCGATCGCGGTAATTTCAACACTGTACATTAGCGCATTTATCCATATCCCTATATCCCTCAGTCTAGCGCGCCTGTGTTTGTGTGTCTGTGTGTGTGTGTGCGCCTGCATGCGAGAGAGAGAGAGAGAGCGAGAGGAGGGGCTGACTGACAGAGGTGAGAGCCGGTGAAGCACTGTTAAAAAAAACTTTTGTTTTCTGTGCAAGACTATGGTAAACACTTAATCGCCCGGGCGTTTAATTGAACCGGCGTTTATTATGCCAAATGAGGTCGGACCCCGGCGGCTATTAGAGCACAGGCGCGTATTTGCACGCGGGCGATTATTTGGTCATCTACGGTAGTTATATCTTCCGACAGCAATCACTTACATAGAGTGTTTGGTCTGAAACACGGGTCTGTCAGTCACTCTGCTCTGCTCTGAGCCGAGGAGAAAACTTTTCTTGTATCCTACAAGTTTTATCCAATGAGGAGAGAGAACGGCATGAAGGGCTGTATGTGCAGCCAAGGGATGCCGTGAATGTGGTGACGTAGGGACGAGGACCAATAGATCCATGACGAGGGCGGGGGCTGCTAACTCCATCGGCTGACAAGAAGTTATGGTGCGTTCAAGGCAACTCGTAACTCGTGTTTTTCTGACCTGTGAAGTCCTACCAGTTCGATCTGGTACGAGTTCACGGGTCGGAAGTTATGAGTGTCCGTTATAGTGACTTTCACAGGTAAAACAGGTGCAACAGGAAGGAAAAACATGAGTGGGTTGCCTTGAATGCTACAAAGTCGTAAGTCGTGACTTGAAGCTGTAACTTACGGTTTCAAAAGCCTGCCTGGAACGCAGCATTAGCCAAAACGACCGGATCACTTCCTTCTGCTTTAAAATCTTCCTGTTGACAAAATGTCTCATCACAAAAACTGCAACTAAATTATTTAATGCGTCTTTTAAGACTACCTACTGCCTTATATCTTCTCTACACACATTACAAGCAAATGGTTTAACTTCTGTATGGACTTTCATGCTCCTCTCAAGACAACACCAGAACTTTCTCTCCTTTATGGGACTTCATGTGCGTCACCAAATTCACCAGCTCCTTAAAAGTTTTCCCACAAACACTGCAACCAAATGGCTTCACTTTTGAGTGAACTCTTGTGTGAAACAAATGACATGCCTGCTGGCTAAATCTTTTTCCATTTAAAGGTTTCTCCTTTGTATGAACTCGTATGGTCTTTAAGATGACCATGATATCGATTTTTTTCCCTAAATGGTTTCTGCACTGTATGGATTCTCATATGTTCATAAAGATGCTGTCGTTGTCTAAAGGTTTTACCACAGGTAGCACAGTCAAATGGTTTCTCTCCTGTGTGGACTCTCATATGGTCTTTAAGATTACCTTTAAGGCAAAATTTTTTACCACAGATACCACAGTCAAATGGTTTCTCTCCTGTGTGGATTCTCATGTGTCTCCTCAAATCCGAGGATGTTTTAAATGTTCTCTCACACTCTGAGCAGTGGTGAGACTTCTTACCAGTGTTACATTTCTCTTCCGTGTGGACTCTCATATGTTCTTTAAGATTCCTTTTAAGGCTAAATTCTTTACCACAGATACCACAGTCAAATGGTTTCTCTCCTGTGTGGACTCTCATATGTTCTTTAAGATTCCCTTTAAGGCTAAATTTTTTACCACAGATACCACAGTCAAATGGTTTCTCTCCTGTATGGATTCTAATGTGTCTCCTCAAATCCGAGGATGTTTTAAATGTTCTCCCACACTCTGAGCAGCGGTGAGACTTCTCACCAGTGTTAAATTCTTCGTCACTTACATGAACAGCTTCACTGTTCAAACCTGACTCAGGTGTTCTGGTTTCTCTCCAGTCATCATCACTGTATTCAGTCTGACAGTCGTCTCCATCAGCCTCTATCTGTCCAGCTGAGCTGCTGAATGGAGGCTCTGCCTCAGTTTGCCTGTGATCAAGTTGTGATGACTGAGGTTCCTCCTCTTCGTCCTCACTCTTAACATGAACAGAAGTCAGGGAGAACTCTGGAGTGGTCAATAGTTCTTCCTCTTCTTCTTTAATATGTAGACTCTCTGGGTTCTCCTGATCCAGACTAGTGGTCAACTCAGGAGGATCCTCTGCTTTAATCATCAACAGCTGCTGATCACCTGCAGAAACAATAAAACACACATCATGAACAACAGTGTCTTCATACTGTCACTCATATATCTGGTGTCTGGATGAACCCCAATTATCTTCTCAGTGGACACCAACAGCATGTGCACCCATTCATCAATCAGTAATCCATAAAGTCACCTTGATCAAACAGAACCCTCCAGTTATCCACCATCAAAGTACACCACCTCCATAAAAAGGACTAGTAGTAATAAAGTATTGTACCAATGCCCTGAGAGCCCTGAGCTCAGCTGAAAAATTTCAGACTGAGATACAAAATGTACAAGTACTATTGTGTTACTCTTTAGTATAACTTGATGAGTGGGTCCAACGTGTCCTATTACAGCAACAGCTGGTTAAATCCTAAATTAGAAACATTTCTGCAAAAGTCAAATCATAACTGTCCCTTTGAGGGCACAAACTTAACCTAAAACACTGGACAACGCTGAAGTTAGCCTCCGATTCGGCATTTAAGGGGAAAGTTAAGAGGAAATTAACTTAACGTGCAGTGCGAATGTTTGTACACTGATTGTCTGTTTTTTTTGTGACACTTCTTTTTTTTTTTTAAAGTATATTTTTCGGCTTTTTGCCTTTATTTGATAGTGATGACAGTAGAGATAGACAGGAAATGGGGAGGCAGAGAGAGGGGGAATGACACGCAGGAAAGGTCTGCCCGACGCGGGATTCAAACCGGGGACGCCTGCGGCGAGGACTGTAGCCTCTACATGGGGCGGCCGCTCTACCCACTGCGCCACGCACCGCCCCTTTGTGACACTTCTTGATGTAAAAACATTTTAGACATTTTAGGTAAAACAATAACTTTGCCTGACACCCGCTATTGTATTTGTGAAACGTTTATTTTATTTGTGAAAATGCTAAAGGGGAGATTTCACCGTTTTTGTTTGATACCTACAGACCTCATTAGACCAGGTCCAGATCAAAAACCACCCAGACTTCTCAAATCTGGACTAGATTAATCTACAGGCCCTGAAGATTAATTCAGACACAGTTTCTGATCTGTGAAACCTTTATTCTATTTGTGAAAATGCAATAAAGGCACATTTCACTGTTATTTTTTCAGTATATAGACCACATTAGACCTGGTCCAGATCAAAAACCACCGTACCTAGACTTCTCAAATCTGGCCTAGATTATCCTAAAGAGGCATAATCCAATCCAGATTTATCTGGACCTGGTCTAATATGGTCTGTGTGCTGAGAAAACAGTAAAATCTGCCTTTATTGCATTTTCACAAATAGAATAAAGGTTTCACAAATCAGAAACTGTGTTATTGAATGTTTAGACTCTGTAGGATAATCCAATCCAGATTTGAGAAGTCTAGGCATAGTGATTTTTGATCAGGACCTGGTCTAATGTGGTCTGTATGCTGAGAAAACAGTGAAATGTGCCTTTATTGCATTTTCACAAATAGAATAAAGGTTTCACAGATTAGAAACTGTGTCTGAATTAATCTTCAGGGCCTGTAGATTAATCTGGTCCAGATTTGAGAAGTCTGGGTACAGTGGTTTTTGATCTGGACCTGGTCTAATGAGGTCTGTAGGTATCAAACAAAAAACGGTGAAACCTCCCCTTTAGCATTTTCACAAATAAAATAAACGTTTCACAAATACAATAGCGGTTGTCAGGCAAAGTTATTGTCTTACCTAAAATGTTTTTACATCAAGAAGTGTCACAAAAAACAGACAATCAGTGTACAAACAGTCGCACTGCACGTTACGTTATTTCCTCTTAACTTTCCCCTTAAGTGCCGAATCGGTGGCTAACTTCAGCGTCGTAAACACTAAATTCGGTTAAAAAAAATAACCACAGAGCAAAAGAACGTGTGTGTGAATCACCAACCTGTTTTGTTGAGAAAGACTCGAGGCTGCAGGAGAACATCCAGCAGGTTCCTCTGCCGCTCGATCTCCTGTCTGAAGCCCGAAGCCTCCGCCTCGTAGCCGGCTACGACTTTGTCCACGGCCGCTAAGATTTCCTGGGAGGCGGCGGTGAGTCTCTCGGTAACGAATCCTCTCAGATCCTCGAACTGAGACATTTTACTAAAAACCTGTTCCTGGCAGGAGACCCGAACCGTTTCCCGTAGCGAAAATCTTTTCCGGTTTGGGTACGTACACACATCATCCGAGTAGAAACTAAAAACAGCGACAAAGGGGGTGGATCTGACTACACGCAGGCGTAGCTCACAGTCGGCCATGTGAGGACGGGCAACTTGCTCTGACTCTGGCTGCAGTTACAGTGCAGTAGATAGGTGATCCAGTCATCTGCACTAAAAAAACGATTCATAACTCTGTGAAAAAAAATCAGTATGTAGCTATTACTTTAACTATTTGCATAATGTCACTATAATGTTACTTTTACAAAAAAAAATACATTATTAAAATTATCCGTGATTCTAAATATGCTGCATCATAACTGCATAAACGTTCATAAAAATCAAACCGTTTTGAAATCGGACAAAAACTGAGCAAGTTGTGGTCATTATAGCAGAACATGCACCATAGGCTTAATGCTCTGAGGGAGAGAGTTGCCCGTCCCAAAATGGCCGCCGTACTGGCTACGCTTTGTCATTGGGAAACAGCTGCGGGTGAGTCATCTAGTTCTTATATATATCTATGAGTTCAGCAAACAGTCAAAAAAAAAAAAAACCTATTTGAACCCCGACCGCGTCTAAAGGGCGCAGCTTCTGCTGCTATTACGGTAAAAGTAGAGCGCTGGAATAAGAGAGTAACGACACCTCCATAGACTCCCGTGGTAAACATTATGCGCCCCGAGTGGCAGGATATGGGTATTGCAAAAGAGCCCAGAAAACCCATTCACTCCAATGTGTGTTGCCCACTTGCTTGTAAATTGATGAAAACGGCCGTGTTTTTGTGTCTTGGTCATATCAAATTACACTTATAATTTGTTTATTATAAAATGTAGATTGAAACATTCATGTAGAAAACAGTTTTTTTTTTTTTTTTTACTAGCCTATGTGTTAAAGGTGTACAGAAAAGAACATTGAATTTAAGCCCACTCTGGGTCATAAAATTAGTGTAATAACTCATCTATCAGACGATGTAGGCCAAACTTTGTGCAAAATTCTATTTTTGAGTAAATCTGGGATGAATCAAATTCGTTTTCATTACTCGGGTAAATTCGTGTTGCAGCTCGTGACAACTCGGCGCGACAAACAGGACAAACAGCCATTTCTGTACACCTTTAAGGTTTATCTGTAAGGGGTCCTCAATGATGCTATTAACGTGGGTGATCTAGAAATGTCCTTAAATTATTGAAAATACCACACTTTCTCATTCACCAACAATGCAGAGATGTCGGTTCTTGGGCACTTTTGCAGTATCCATATTCCTCCATCAGGAGGCGCTTCCATTGGACCAATGCGTGTTGTTACTCTCTTATTCCAGTGCTCTAGGTGAAAGTGTCCATCGGAAACTCACAGATCACCATATAGCGAATCGATAGCTTTATTTTACAGACTCCAAGTCCAATAATAATAATAATAAAAAGAAACAGGCAGACAGACAGATAAATAGAGAAACATAAACAAACAATATAGACATATTTCCAAAACATGGAAGTGTATTTTGTGTCACTCTGAGTTGGGTCAGTCAGAGACATAATAATTCAATTTTTGGATCGACACATTCTGCACTTAAACTTATAAATAAAATTTCTTAGCAAGGCATTGAATGTGGGTACATTACAGGACACAAACAAATGGCTCGCACTTTCCCACCTTGGGTACTTCAGCAAGATACGAAGGGCGTCATTATACGCAACCTTGATCTTATTCATCTGACCTTTACTATAATTGCACCAGAGGTGTGCTGTATATAGTGGTGTACAGTAGCTCTAAAGAGAGCAATTTTAACATCTTTGAGCACATGTGAAATTTGCGAGCAATCATATTTGCTTGCACATACAGTTTACAGCATTGCTACGTTGCACATCATCATCATCATCATCACAGAGATCATCTCGAATAATATGCCCCAGGTGTTTAACCTTGGTGACAACATTGAGTGATTGCTCAGAGGGAAACTTTTGCTTTTGGTCCTCCTTAGCTCTGGCTATCATAACTACACTCTTTTGGGGATTAAATTTGATATCATATTGCACTCCATATTCAGTACACACACTCTCAATAGTTTCTGTACACCAGCACTATAGGGTGACAGAACAACTAAGTCGGCCGCATATATCATATGATTGATGATTCCCCACCATATACATCCAGTCTTGCATTTTTGTAATCTCTGTGACAGACCATCCATATACAGATTAAAAAGGACCGGTGACAATATCCCCCCTGCCCCGTCCAACTCCATTGGTGACAGGAAAGCTGGGTGACACCACCTTGCCCCATCTGACCTTCATGGTTTGTTTAGTGTACCAATAGTACAAAATATGTATCAATTGGTGGGGGACCCCTCGCTCTTGTAACACAGTGAACAGCTTGCCGTGGTTGATACGGTCGAAAGCTTTAGTTGCATCTAAAAAACAAAAAAACCTTTGTTGTATCAAATGTTTTTCACGTGACTCTAATCAGCCAATCAAATATGTGCAATCGGACACTTGGAGATGCTTTGCTGTCAGTGAGATACACGGCAGAGAGAGATCGAGAAGTGAAGAAAACAAGTATCGATTTCACATGTCATGCTTAAAGAAAATAAAATTGGACACTGAAAATATGACTTTCTCTCCTGTATGGATCCTCATGTGGACTCTAAGACTCCCTCTATGACAAATTTTTTTACCACAGGTAGCACAGGATTCTCATGTGTCTCTTCAAAACCCAGGTTGCACTAAATGTTTCCCCACACTCTGAGCAGCGGTGAGACTTCTTACCAGTGTCACATTCTTCATCATTTACATGAACTCTGGTGCTCTGGTTTCTCTCTCCAGTCATCATCACTGTCTTCAGCTTCAGAGGACGAATCTGAGACCTCATCATCTCTATCTGGTTGAAGATCTTCTGAAGAGCCGTGGGGAAACCCGGGGAAAACAAACCATTCTCCCTGTTATTATCATCGAGTAGGAACTGTGACAAGTTTTTCTATTTTGTAATGGTCAATGGCCGTCGCTGCCTGTAGATGTCACCAAAGACCTCCTCTCAAGATATTAAAACTCTTAAATACATGTCTTAGTTGATTCAATAACTATTGTCTTCACAATTAGGCAAAACTGACATAATAATTCTTATAATTCAACTCAGATAGGAACTCTTTAGTCATCAATGGAACTCCTTCTCACAAAGCAAAATTCAAAATGTAAAATTTTATCCACAACCAATGTTAAAGAACATACAGCAGAGTTTAGAGAAAAAGATACACTGTGAATGTATTTATTCAGTATTTCCCACAAATCAAGTAGAAATATACCAGAAAGAGATTTTACAGAATTCAAAGTCTTTTATAAAAACAATTTTAAAAAAAATCATATATGCAATTCATTTTCTATCAAGTTGTGAAGAACTGTTACAGTTCAGCTCAAACAACTCTGCAACCTCCATTACTGCCGTGTACAACCCAAATGTTTCCATATATGTGGCATTCATTTCATGAACAAGCAGTGTCATACAATTCATCAAAATCATGAACTTAACAAAATATTTTATGTGTGAAGTTCATTTTCACTATGTTGTGATGAGCTATTACAGCTCAATAACTGCAGCCTCACACAGTGCTGCTGCCTTCAGTAACATTCCTGAGTTTACATACACTTACACATCTCTTCTTGCCAAAAACATCTGAGAACTGATGGCCACAAAAAACTTCAACTGTACGTTTAACTCTCCTTCATGGATTCTTGTGGAGACATAAAGATCTTGTTGACAAAATGTCTCGTCACAATACTGCAACTAAAAGAAGACTACCTACTGCTTTATATGTTCTACCACACACTACAAGCAAATGGTTTAACTTCTGTATGGACTTTCATGTGCCTCAGGATCAGTAATGGGAATAACAGCGTTAAAATACACAGCGTTACTAACGGCGGTACTTTTTTCAGTAACGAATGATCAAACAAGTTACCGTTTTATAACTGAAGTTTCCCTCCGTGATGGGATTTCATGTGCATCTTCAAATTCTCCAGCTCCATAAACGTTTGCCCACAAACACTGCAACCAAATGGCTCCACTTTTGAATGGACTCTTGTGTGAAACAATAAAATTTTCTGGTCGGTAAGTCCTTTTCCACAAATAGCACAACTAAATGGTTTCTCCTGTGTGTGGACTCTCAAGTGGACTTTACAATCCCTTCGACGTCTAAAATGTTTACCACAGGTAGGACATTCAAATGGTTTCTCTTCTGAATGGATTTTCATGTGTTTTTTAAGATTCATTTTAAATGTAAATTGTTTACCACAGGTAGCACAGTCAAATGGTTTCTCTCCTGTGTGGATTCTCATGTGGTCTTTAAGATTCCCCCTTCGACTAAATGTTTTACCACAGGTAGCACAGTCAAATGGTTTCTCTCCTGTATGAACACTCATGTGGTATTTAAGATGACTTTTATGTTTAAATTTTTTACCACAGACAGCACAGTCAAATGGTTTCTCTCCTGTATGGACTCTCATGTGTATCTTCAAAATTGCTTTTGTGCTAAATGTTTTACCACAGGTAGCACAGTCAAATGGTTTCTCTCCTGTATGGACTCTCATGTGTATCTTCAAAATCCCATTTGTGCTAAATGTTTTACCACAGGTAGCACAGTCAAATGGTTTCTCTCCTGTATGGACTCTCATGTGTTCTTTAAGATGCTGTCGTTGTCTAAATGTTTTACCACAGGTAGCACAGTCAAATGGTTTCTCTCCTGTATGGACTCTCATGTGTTCTTTAAGATGACCATTATGTCTAAATTTTTTACCACAGGTAGCACAGTCAAATGATTCTCCTTTGTGGATGTGTATCATGTGTATCTTCAAACTCCCCTTTCTGCTATATGTTTTCCCACACTCTGGACAGCGGTGAGACTTCTTACCAGTGTCACATTCTTCATCATTTACATGAACAGCTTCACTGTTCAAACCTGACTCAGGTGCTCTGGTTTCTCTCCAGTCATCATCACTGTCTTCAGCTTCAGAGAACGACTCTGAGACCTCATCATCTGTATCTGGTTGAAGATCTTCAGGTTGATCTGAGTTCCTGGCTGGTTCAGATCCTCCATAGTCGTCTCCATCAGCCTCTATCTCTACTTCTATCTGTTCAGCTGAGCTGCTGGATGGAGGCTCTGCCTCAGTTTGTCTTTGATGAGGTTGTAGGGACTGAGGTTCCTCCTGCTCATCCTCACTCTTCACATGAACAGAAGTGAGGGGGAATTCTGGAGTGGTCAATAGTTCTTCCTCTTCTTCTTTAATATGTAGACTCTCTGGGTTCTCCTGGTCCAGACTAGTGGTCAACTCAGGAGGATCCTCTGCTTTTATCAACAACAGGTGCTGATCACCTGCAGAAACAATGAAATACACATCATGAACAACAGTGTCTTCATACTGTCACTCATATATCTGGTGTCTGGATGAACCCCAATTATCTTCTCAGTGGACATTAGTCTGAGCTGAAGGAAGTTTGCTGCTGCAAATAGCCTCTGATTGGCCGGAACAAACCACCTGACGTAGTCCCACCTTCCTGTTGCAGTTTTCACAGTGGGGAAAGGAATAGGCCTGTAACGATACACCAAAGTCACGATTCGATTCGTATCTCGATTTCTGACCCATGGTTTGATACACAATTTGATTCAATTCGAATTATTTAAGGTTAAAAAAAGAAGAGATTTTGGTAGCAAAATAGTCGACCTAGCACTCCGTTCCATGCCGCAGATGCCCCACCCATCTTACATGCTGAGCTCAGTCACTTACCCTCCTCATCTACTGTGTTTATTGGTGATAAACGGGCATAACGGTAAAACCCGACAGACTTGTTGAAACTAATCAAGTTCATAAGCTGTGTGCAGAGCGATCTGGCTGTGTGATGTGTGTGTGAGTGACTATGGCGGAACGTGTCCAACGGTGGGTCTGACGGGAGGAGGGGGCGGGGGTCGCCAGTCCTAATTATAACAATAATAAATTAAAAACAAAGAAACTATTCTCTCTTCTCAAACAAAATACTGTTAAAAAATAAACATAACTGAACTCCATTGTGGAGACTATTTAAAGCAGAAGTAAGCGGAATGTTTGTGTTAATATAAGTCTTAAATAGTTATATTTTCCGACAGCAATCACTTATATAGAGTGAGAAGGGGGAGATTGTGGGCTTCATCAGGGTGAAACGCGTAGCTGCTGCTTGACTTTTTAACAATAAATCAGTGTTAAAACGACCACTTTGTGTGCAGTGAAACTCCTTCCTTTTTTTTTCTTATGCACTGAGTGTTTGGTCTGAAACACGGGTCTGTCAGTCACTCTGCTCTGCTGTAAGCCGAGGAGAAAACTTTTCTTGTATCCTACAACCTTTATCCAATGAGGAGAGAGAACCGTATATAGGGGCGGTCCTCTCTGTGTGTGCATGCCAAGGGGGGGAGGACGATGCACGTGCATGTGGTGACATAGGGACGAGGGCGGGGACTGCTAACTCCATCGGCTGACAGGAAGTTAGCCAAAACGACCGGATCGCTTACTTCTGCTTTAAAGGTTCATGAGGCAAGAAATGCACATGCGTTTTAAGTTTTTTACTGCTGATGGGCGATGAAGCGTTAAAAACCAAAAAGAATGAGCCCACTCGCGTATCTCTCTGTTGCCTTGAACAGGCTGTGTGCTGCATAATGCGCTGCAATTCTGGGTCTGAATTTCCCGCGCTGTCCGCGGATGTGACGTCAAATGACGCCGCATGCACGTCCTCGACAGCTTCGGCTTTCCTCCGCTTGCGACCAGCGGTCGGCGGATGTCTTGCAGCCTGAATAGTCATGTGAGCAGCGAGTAGAGAAATAACGTCACTTTCTTACATTTTAATATTTTTTCATGCGAGAAAGTGACAGTTTAGATTCCCAATCTGTTGTCAGTTTATCCAAATAACGTCTGTAAGTACTAGATTTGCTCCGACGTTTTTCAGAGGAGTGCAGAGCCACACACACGCAGCAGCAGCAGCAGCAGCAGCAGCGGCTCGTCACAGAGGCTGCAGCCGGGGAGCTGAGCTCATCGGCTGGGCAGCCTCTGTCCTCTGTTCTCCTCCTCCCAGGGAAGAAAACGAGCCGAGTAACTTCCCCACAGGTTTTTAGAGGTTTTCTGCCGGCTGGTTTAATTGTTTTGAGGAGATAAATGCTGGATGAAATCTAACAGTGGCACTGTGGCAGTCGGATTAGTTCATTTGAATGAAAAGTGAAGCTTCAGGTGTCTGTGAGCAGCGCAGCCTTGGGGCTCTGCACGTACAAAAATCATCATATTTAGGCTACTTCAATAAATAAATAAATAGTTTTACAATGAGCCGATTGATTCATCCGTGGTCAGTTTATCCAAACAACGCCTGTAAGGAAATTCTCCGACGTGTTCGGAGGAGTGCAGAGCCACTAGAGCAGCCGAGCGGCAGCAGCGGCTCACAGAGGCGGCGGCGGCGGCCGGTGCTGACCTGATGCCCGGGCGGTCAACCTCCGGGTGTCGCGGTAAATTGAGCACTGTACAATGAGCGCGGCATGGCGCATTTACTGTTTATTAACAGCCAGGCGGTGTGTGTGTGTGTGTGTGTGTGTGTGTGTGTCTGTGTCTGTGTCGTGAGACAGCAGGTAGAGGGGCTGACTGGCAGAGATGAGGGATAGTGAAAAATGTTCTTTTTTTCTGTGAGAGACTGCTGCGGCGGACACAAACCAAACCGTGGCGGCTGATTAGTGGAAAACACTTTCCAATTCAGCCACAGTGTCACTGTCACATCATCAGCTGCTGCTGTGGAGAGTTGATGCGCGCTCCCGCACCAGCTTGGCTGATGGCTGCAGTAACCCTGACGGCCGCTACGGCCGTTGTATCGCTAATGAGTTTTATTCCTTGATCTTGCCTCAAGCACCTTTAAGTTTAGGAAACAAACTTGCCGCCTGTGCCATATACCCAGGGGGCAAAGCAAAAAAACAGACATGGAGCGTTGCCATTTCATTGGCGATACAGGTTCATGTTTTAGAGTGTCGCAACAACAGGAACCACAGATATTTCGATATGACTGTAAAGATATTCAAAGCGTACTCCATTTGGAGACATCCTGACTTGTTTGCCAACCGGCTACGGCAAAAGTTTTATCTATCAAGCTTGGACCATCGTCTTCGGTGAGCTAGCGAGGTTAACGCCTACTCCCCGGGCAATATTTTACAAGCACACTGTTGCTATGGCACCACCCACAGCGATTGTGATTGGTTGAAAGATATCCAAATGGCTGGGGCATTTTTTTCTCCGATCTCAGATTCAGTAGTAATAAAGTATTGTAGACTATTAAGACTCTCCAACCAATGCCCTGAGAGACCAGAGTTCATCAAAGCTTTCAGACTGAGATAGAAAATGTACAATTAATACCATTGTAACTCTTTTGTAGAACTTGTTGAGTGTGTCCAACTCTGTTATAACGTTACCAGTGGCTAAATCCTGAATTGCAATACTCCAATCATACAATTTACTACTATAAATGTTCCTAAACTTTAAGTCTGTGTGTGATGAAGACACGATTCAACATCAGAATCTAAAGCACTGCAGAGCAAAAGAATGTGTGGGGAAAATAATAATAATAATTAATCTGTAGATTTTGATGACTCCAGAAAAGTGACTATGGGAATAAATTCAAATTAAAAATATAAATTGTTAAAGCAGAAGTAAGTGATATATTTGTGTTAATATAAGTCTTAAATAGTTATATCTTCCGACAGCAATCACTTACATAGAGTGTTTGGACCGAAACACGGGTCTGTCAGTCACTCTGCTCTGCTCTGAGCCGAGGAGAAAACATTTATCGTATCCTACAGTTTTTATCCAATGAGGAGAGAGAACGGCATGCAGGGCTGTGTGTGCAGCCAAGGGACGCCATGAATGTGGCGACGTAGGGACGAGGACTGTTATGGTGCGTTCAAGGAAACTCGTATTTTTCCGACCGTGAAGTCGTACCAGTTCGATCTGGTACGAGTTCACCGGTCGAAGTTACGAGTGGCCGTTATAGTGACTTTCACCGGTAAAACAGGTCGGAAAAACACGAGTGGGTTGCCTGGAACGCTACAAAGTCGTAAGTTGTGACTTGAAGCTGTAATTTACGATTTCAAAAGCCTGCCTGGAACGCAGCATTAGCGAAAACGACCGGACCACTTACTTCTGCTTTAACTTGCTAGTCGATAATAGCTAAGTCAATGTACAGAGTAAAACGCCTCAACTAAAATACATTTCCTGTAGTACAATTGCTGATAGAATTGACGGCCACAAAAACTTCAACTGTACATTTACTCTCCTTCATGGATTTTTTTGTACACTTTAAGATCTTCCTGTTGACAAAATGTCTCATCACAGAAACTGCAACTAAATTATTTAATGCGTCTTTTAAGACTACCTACTGCCTTATATCTTCTCTACACACATTACAAGCAAATGGTTTAACTTCTGTATCGACTTCCATGCTCCTCTTAAGACAACACCAGAACTTTCTCTCCTTTATGGGACTTTATGTGCGTCACCAAATTCAAATTAAAAATATAAATTGTTAACTTGATAGTCGATAATAGCTAAGTCAATGTACAGAGTAAAACGCCTCAACTACTAAAATACATTTCCTGTAGTACAATTGCTGATAGCCACATAACAGTTAAAAGATAGTACAACATGGCCTCTTTCTCTATGAACAAGCACTCTGAGGTTCATGGATGTAAAACTGAATCACCGACCTGTTTTGTTGAGAACGACTCGAGGCTGCAGGAGAACATCCAGCAGGTTCCTCTGCCGCTCGATCTCCTGTCTGAAGCCCGAAGCCTCCGCCTCGTAGCCGGCTACGACTCTGTCCACGGCCGCTAAGATTTCCTGGGAGGCGGCGGTGAGTCTCTCGCTAACGAATCCTCTCAGAAACTCCACCTCAGACATTTTACTCAAACTCTCGGTTGATCCCGGCGAACTCTGTTGTTTAGTTTCCGCTGCTCGACTCTCTTCCGGTTTGGGTACTTTTATTTTTTTATTTAAAAAAAAAAACTTTATTAACATTTATGTACAGAACAATACTGTTGTGCCAGGGGATAAAAAAAAAATATATATATATATAAATATACAAAGAGATAATGCTTACCATGTATATATAAAAAAAAGAAAATATCTATATATATGTATATATAAAAAAAAACAAAAAAAAAATTGAATTAAAGAAGATCATATTAAATAAATAAATATTTATCCAAAATAAAATTGGTTTTAAATGCTTTTTGTGTTTCAAGTCCTTTGGTGTCGGTGCCATACTGAAAAAGCTCTTTCAAAAAAAAACTGCAAAGTTTGGTTTATTGTCAGTCCATTTTCTTTTGTGAATGTGAAATTTTCCTAAAAATAAAACAAGTTGTACAAAAAAAATTAAATCATTATCCAATTGGTTATCATCAAAATAAAGAAAAATGTCCTTTTCATGTAGGTGTATTGGATTCTGGTTTGGGTACGTGCATTATCATCCGAGTAGAAAATGCGACCTTTTTTTTTTTTTTTTTTTGGCCATTGTCAATGGCCGTACGTCGCTGTCAGTAGATGTCGCCAAAGCTGCTATCAAATATTAAAACACTTTGTCTTACAGTAATAGATTAAACTATTATGATCGTTTTCATAATTAAGTATAACTGACATTATTCTTACAGTACAACTCAACTTCAGTTGGGCACCTTCATGTCTTTCCCCAAGAATAAAATCTCCTGTTAGCCTCTGATAGATGTATGCACTTTTCACCATTTTGATTTGGTTTGGAGTAGGTGTCCTGGGCAGAGTTTAACCCCTAAAATGGTTTGTTAGATATGTTACAAACTCAAATTCTAGGGCTATACTACTGGCTGCTTATTGTTTATCGGTATTATTTTGATATGTAATGTACTCAGTTTGGTACGTTTGAAATAATAGCAGCCATTTAATATCTTAATGAAGATATCGTACAACCACATGAACCACATGAAAATAAACAGAAAAAACTGTTTGCTTCTTCCACTCCAATCATTTTCCTGTGCAAAATGATGGTCACTTAAAATAACCTCCCTGACCCTCCAGCCAACATCAGCCTCAAAATATGAAAAATTAAATACAGCTTCCTATCAGGTTAGAGGTACAATGTCAAAAATACGAATTAAAATTAAACATGGCTCCTACAATGAGTGTATATTTTCAGGGGGTAGGATTTTCCAGGCCAAATTGGCAGCAGTGATACCACAGCACCACCTAGTGGTGGTTATAAAAAAAAAGGCACAGGTTCTTCTTGCCTCTACAGTCTTTCATTCAAGTTTTTAATTTTCTTCATGTTTTCCTGCCTGGGAGCTCAGTAGATTGCTGCTACAGCCGCGTGTGCAATGCCTTTTTGGTGGGTATACTAATGTTAAGCGGTACATGGAGAATATACTAACAATACTGCTTTCAGGGGACAGTCACTGCAGAGGAAGAACTGATGCATTTTTGCTACCAAAGTTAGATAGGGTAGTAGTGCAACATCTTGGAAGAAGAAAAAAAAGAAGAACAAAGATGAAGGATCAATAAACTCTGAATTTATTTAGTAACAAAACATGTTTCCGCCATCAAGTACAAATATACCATAAAGACATTTTACAGAATTTGTTAAAGTTTTATAAAAACAACACAAATTTATTACAATTAATTTTCACTGTTGTGATGAGCTGTTACAGATCAATAACTGAAGCTTCACACACTGCTGCTGCCTTCAGTAAAATTCCTTCGGTTACAAACACTCACACGTCTCCTCTTGCCAGACATATGCGAGAATTGACGGCCACAAAAACTTCAACTGTACATTTACTCTCCTTCATGGGTTCTTTTGTACACTTTAAGATCTTCCTGTTGACAAAATGTCTCATCACAAAAACTGCAACTAAATTATTTAATGCGTCTTTTAAGACTACCTACTGCCTTATATCTTCTCTACACACATTCCAAGCAAATGGTTTAACTTCTGTATGGACTTTCATGCTCCTCTTAAGACAACACCAGAACTTTCTCTCCTTTATGGGACTTCATGTGCGTCACCAAATTCACCAGCTCCTTAAAAGTTTTCCTATAAACACTGCAACCAAATGGCTTCACGTTTGAGTGAACTCTTGTGTGAAACAAATGACATGCCTGCTGGCTAAATCTTTTTCCATTTAAAGTTTTCTCCTTTGTATGAACTCTTACATGGTCTTTAAGATGACCATGATATCGATTTTTTTCCCTAAATGGTTTCTGCACTGTATGGATTCTCATATGTTCATAAAGATGCTGTCGTTGGTTTTACCACAGGTAGCACAGTCAAATGGTTTCTCTCCCTAAATGGTTTCTGCACTGTGTGGACTCTCATATGTTCTTTAAGATTCCCTTTAAGGGTAAATTTTTTACCACAGATACCACAGTCAAATGGTTTCTCTCCTGTGTGGATTCTCATGTGTCTCCTCAAATCCGAGGATCTATTAAACGTTTTCCCACATTCTGAGCAGTGGTGAGACTTCTTACCAGTGTTACATTTCTCTTCCGTGTGGACTCTCATATGTTCTTTAAGATTCCTTTTAACGCTAAATTTTTTACCACACGTAGCACAGTCAAATGGTTTCTCTCCTGTGTGGACTCTCATATGTTCTTTAAGATTCCATCTTTGTCTAAATTTTTTACCACAGATACCACAGTCAAATGGTTTCTCTCCTGTATGGATTCTAATGTGTCTCCTCAAATCCGAGGATGTTTTAAATGTTCTCCCGCACTCTGAGCAGCGGTGAGACTTCTCACCAGTGTTAAATTCTTCGTCACTCACATGAACAGCTTCACTGTTCAAACCTGACTCAGGTGCTCTGGTTTCTCTCCAGTCATCATTACTGTATTCAGTCTGACAGTCGTCTCCATCAGCCTCTATCTGTTCAGCTGGGCAGCTGGATGGAGGCTCTGCCTCAGTTTGTCTTTGATTAAGTTGTGATGACTGAGGTTCCTCCTCTTCGTCCTCACTCTTAACATGAACAGAAGTCAGGGAGAACTCTGGAGTGGTCAATAGTTCTTCCTCTTCTTCTTTAATATGTAGACTCTCTGGGTTCTCCTGATCCAGACTAGTGGTCAACTCAGGAGGATCCTCTGCTTTTATCAACATCAGCTGCTGATCACCTGCAGAAACAATGAAATACACATCATGAACAACAGTGTCTTTATACTGTCACTCATATATCTGGTGTCTGGATGAACCCCAATTATCTTCTCAGTGGACACCAACAGCATGTGCACCCATTCATTAATCAGTAATCCATAAAGTCACCTTGATCAAACAGAACCCTCCAGTTATCCACCATCAAAGTACACCACCTCCATAAAAAGGACTAGTAGTAATAAAGTATTGTACCAATGCCCTGAGAGCCCTGAGCTCAGCTGAAAAATTTCAGACTGAGATACAAAATGTACAAGTACTATTTATACCTGTGTTACTCTTTAGTATAACTTGATGAGTGGGTCCAACGTGTCCTATTACAGCAACAGCTGGTTAAATCCTAAATTAGAAACATTTCTGCAAAAGTCAAATCATTCTGTCCCTTTGAAGGCACAAACTTAACCTAAAACACTGGACGACGCTGAAGTTAGCCTCCGATTCGGCATTTAAGGGGAAAGTTAAGAGGAAATTACTGAACGTGCAGTGCGACTGTTTGTACACTGATTGTCTGGTTTTTTTTTGTGACACTTCATGATGTAAAACATTTTAGGTAAGACATTGACTTTGCCTGACCTGCCATTGTATTTGTGAAATGTTTATTTTATTTGTGAAAATGCTAAAGGGGAGATTTCACCGTTTTTGTTTGATACCTACAGACCTCATTAGACCAGGTCCAGATCAAAAACCACTGTACCCAGACTTCTCAAATCTGCCCTAGATTATCCTAAAGAGGCATAATCTAATCCAGATTTGAGAAATCTAGGCATAGTGCTGCTGAGAAAACAGTGAAATGTGCCTTTATTGCATTTTCACAAATAGAATAAAGGTTTCACAGATCAGAAACTGTGTTATTGAATGTTAAGCCTCTGTAGGATAATCCAATCCAGATTTGAGAAGTCTAGGCATAGTGGTTTTTGATCAGGACCTGGTCTAATGCGGTCTATATGATGAGAAAACAGTGAAATGTGCCTTTATTGCATTTTCACAAATATATTAAAGGTTTCACAGATTAGAAACTGTGTCTGAATTAATCTTCAGGGCCTGTAGATTAATCTGGTCCAGATTTGAGAAGTCTGGGTACAGTGGTTTTTGATCTGGACCTGGTCTAATGAGGTCTGTAGGTATCAAACAAAAAACGGTGAAACCTCCCCTTTAGCATTTTCACAAATAAAATAAACGTTTCACAAATACAATAGCGGTTGTCAGGCAAAGTTATTGTCTTACCTAAAATGTTTTTACATCAAGAAGTGTCACAAAAAACAGACAATCAGTGTACAAACAGTCGCACTGCATGTTACGTTAATTTCCTCTTAACTTTCCCCTTAAGTGCCGAATCGGAGGCTAACTTCAGCGTCGTAAACACTAAATTCGGTTAAAAAAAATTAACCACAGAGCAAAAGAACGTGTGTGTGAATCACCAACCTGTTTTGTTGAGAAAGACTCGAGGCTGCAGGAGAACATCCAGCAGGTTCCTCTGCCGCTCGATCTCCTGTCTGAAGCCCGAAGCCTCCGCCTCGTAGCCGGCTACGACTTTGTCCACGGCCGCTAAGATTTCCTGGGAGGCGGCGGTGAGTCTCTCGGTAACGAATCCTCTCAGATCCTCGAACTGAGACATTTTACTAAAAACCTGTTCCTGGCAGGAGACCCGAACCCGACCCGAACCGTTTCCCGTAGCGAAAATCTCTTCCGGTTTGGGTACGTACATACATCATCCGAGTAGAAACTAAAAACAGCGACAAGTTCAGCAAACACACACAAAAAAACCTATTTGAACCCCGACCGCGTCTAACGGGCGCAGCTTCTGCTGCTATTACGGTAAAAGTAGAGCGCTGGAATAAGAGAGTAACGACACCTCCATTGACTCCCGTGGTAAACATTATGCGCCCCGAGTGGCAGGATATGGGTATTGCAGAAGAACCCAGAAAACCCATTCACTCCAATGTATGTGTGTTGCCCACTTGCTTGTAAATTGATGAAAACGGCCGTGTTTTTGTGTCTTGATCATATCAAATTACACTTATAATTTGTTTATTATAAAATGTAGATTGAAACATTCATGTAGAAAACAGTTTTTTTTTTTTTTTTTTACTAGCCTATGTGTTAAAGGTGTACAGAAAAGAACATTGAATTTAAGCCCACTCTGGGTCATAAAATTAGTGTAATAACTCATCTATCAGACGATGTAGGCCAAACTTTGTGCAAAATTCTATTTTTGAGTAAATCTGGGATGAATCAAATTCGTTTTCATTACTCGGGTAAATTCGTGTTGCAGCTCGTGACAACTCGGCGCGACAAACAGGACAAACAGCCATTTCTGTACACCTTTAAGGTTTATCTGTAAGGGGTCCTCAATGATGCTATTAACGTGGGTGATCTAGAAATGTCCTTAAATTATTGAAAATACCACACTTTCTCATTCACCAACAATGCAGAGATGTCGGTTCTTGGGCACTTTTGCAGTATCCATATTCCTCCATCAGGAGGCGCTTCCATTGGACCAATGCGTGTTGTTACTCTCTTATTCCAGTGCTCTAGGTGAAAGTGTCCATCGGAAACTCACAGATCACCATATAGCGAATCGATAGCTTTATTTTACAGACTCCAAGTCCAATAATAATAATAATAAAAAGAAACAGGCAGACAGACAGATAAATAAAGAAACATAAACAAACAATATAGACATATTTCCAAAACATGGAAGTGTATTTTGTGTCACTCTGAGTTGGGTCAGTCAGAGACATAATAATTCAATTTTTGGATCGACACATTCTGCACTTAAACTTATAAATAAAATTTCTTAGCAAGGCATTGAATGTGGGTACATTACAGGACACAAACAAATGGCTCGCACTTTCCCACCTTGGGTACTTCAGCAAGATACGAAGGGCGTCATTATACGCAACCTTGATCTTATTCATCTGACCTTTACTATAATTGCACCAGAGGGTGTGCTGTATATAGTGGTGTACAGTAGCTCTAAAGAGAGCAATTTTAACATCTTTGAGCACATGTGAAATTTGCGAGCAATCATATTTGCTTGCACATACAGTTTACAGCATTGCTACGTTGCACATCATCATCATCATCATCACAGAGATCATCTCGAATAATATGCCCCAGGTGTTTAACCTTGGTGACAACATTGAGTGATTGCTCAGAGGGAAACTTTTGCTTTTGGTCCTCCTTAGCTCTGGCTATCATAACTACACTCTTTTGGGGATTAAATTTGATATCATATTGCACTCCATATTCAGTACACACACTCTCAATAGTTTCTGTACACCAGCACTATAGGGTGACAGAACAACTAAGTCGTCCGCATATATCATATGATTGATGAGCCGATTCCCCACCATATACATCCAGTCTTGCATTTTTGTAATCTCTGTGACAGACCATCCATATACAGATTAAAAAGGACCGGTGACAATATCCCCCCTGCCCCGTCCAACTCCATTGGTGACAGGAAAGCTGGGTGACACCACCTTGCCCCATCTGACCTTCATGGTTTGTTTAGTGTACCAATAGTACAAAATATGTATCAATTGGTGGGGGACCCCTCGCTCTTGTAACACAGTGAACAGCTTGCCGTGGTTGATACGGTCGAAAGCTTTAGTTGCATCTAAAAAACAAAAAAACCTTTGTTGTATCAAATGTTTTTCACGTGACTCTAATCAGCCAATCAAATATGTGCAATCGGACACTTGGAGATGCTTTGCTGTCAGTGAGATACACGGCAGAGAGAGATCGAGAAGTGAAGAAAACAAGTATCGATTTCACATGTCATGCTTAAAGAAAATAAAATTGGACACTGAAAATATGACTTTCTCTCCTGTATGGATCCTCATGTGGACTCTAAGACTCCCTCTATGACTAAATTTTTTACCACAGGTAGCACAGGATTCTCATGTGTCTCTTCAAAACCCAGGTTGCACTAAATGTTTCCCCACACTCTGAGCAGCGGTGAGACTTCTTACCAGTGTCACATTCTTCATCATTTACATGAACTCTGGTGCTCTGGTTTCTCTCTCCAGTATTCATCACTGTCTTCAGCTTCAGAGGACAAATCTGAGACCTCATCATCTGTATCTGGTTGAAGATCCTCTGAAGAGCCGTGGGGACACCCGGGGAAAACAAACCATTCTCCCCGTTATTATCATCGAGTAGGAACTGTGACAAGTTTTTCTATTTTGTAATGGTCAATGGCCGTCGCTGCCTGTAGATGTCACCAAAGACCTCCTCTCAAGATATTAAAACTCTTAAATACATGTCTTAGTTGATTCAATAACTGTTGTCTTCATAATTAGGCAAAACTGACATAATAATTCGACTCGGGTAGGAACTCTTTAGTCATCAATGGAACTCCTCTTCACAAACTTAGTGAATAAAAGCAAAATTCAAAATATAAAATTTTATCCACAACCAATGGTAAAGAACATACAGCAGAGTTTAGAGAAAAATATACACTGTGAATGTATTTATTCAGTAATTCCCCACAAAACAAGTAGAAATATACCAGAAAGAGATTTTACAGAATTCAAAGTCTTTTATAAAAACAATTTAAAGAAAAAAATCAGATATGCAATTCATTTTTTTAATCAAGTTGTGATGAACTGTTACAGTTCAGCTCAACCAACTCTGCAACCTCCATTACTGCTGCCTACAATCCAAATGTTTCCATATATGTGGCATTAATTTCATGAACAAGCAGTGTCATACAATTCATCAAAATCATGAACTTAACATGAGGCAGACTTAACAAAATATTTTATGTGTGAAGTTCATTTTCACTATGTTGTGATGAGCTATTACAGCTCAATAACTGCAGCCTCACACAGTGCTGCTGCCTTCAGTAACATTCCTGAGTTTACACTTACACATCTCTTCTTGCCAAAAACATCTGAGAACTGATGGCCAGAAAAAACTTCAACTGTACGTTTAACTCTCCTTCATGGATTCTTGTGGGCACATAAAGATCTTGTTGACAAAATGTCTCGTCACAATACTGCAACTAAAAGAAGACTACCTACTGCTTTATATGTACTCCCACACACTACAAGCAAATGGTTTAACTTCTGTGTGGACTTTCATGTGCCTCAGGATCAGTAATGGGAATAACAGCGTTACTAACGGCACTACTTTTTTCAGTAACTAATGATCAAACAAGTTACCGTTTTATAACTGAAGTTTCCCTCCGTGATGGGATTTCATGTGCATCTTCAAATTCTCCAGCTCCATAAACGTTTGCCCACAAACACTGCAACCAAATGGCTCCACTTTTGAATGGACTCTTGTGTGAAACAATAAAATTTTCTGGTCGGTAAGTCCTTTTCCACAAATAGCACAACTAAATGGTTTCTCCTGTGTGTGGACTCTCAAGTGGACTTTACAATCCCTTCGACGTCTAAAATGTTTACCACAGGTAGGACATTCAAATGGTTTCTCTCCTGTATGGAGTCTCATGTGTGTCTTCAAAATCACTTTTGTGCTAAATGCTTTACCACAGGTAGCACAGTCAAATGGTTTCTCTCCTGTATGGACTCTCATGTGTCCTTTAAGATTCCCTCTATGTCTAAATTTTTTACCACAGGTAGCACAGTCAAACGGTTTGTCTCCTGTATGGATTCTCGTGTGTCTCTTCAACTCTGAAAGTGTTTTAAATGTTTTCCCACACTCTGAGCAGCGTTGAGACTTCTTACCAGTGTCACATTCTTCATCATTTACATGAACAGCTTCACTGTTCAAACCTGACTCAGGTGCTCTGGTTTCTCTCCAGTCATCATCACTGTCTTCAGTTACACAGGATGACTCTGAGACCTCATCATCTGTAACTGGTTGAAGATCTTCAGGTTGATCTGAGTTCCTGGCTGGTTCAGATCCTCCACAGTCGTCTCCATCAGCCTCTATCTCTACTTCTATCTGTTCAGCTGAGCTGCTGGATGGAGGCTCTGCCTCAGTTTGTCTTTGATTAAGTTGTGATGACTGAGGTTCCTCCTCTTCGTCCTCACTCTTAACATGAACAGAAGTCAGGGAGAACTCTGGAGTGGTCAATAGTTCTTCCTCTTCTTCTTTAATATGTAGACTCTCTGGGTTCTCCTGATCCAGACTAGTGGTCAACTCAGGAGGATCCTCTGCTTTTATCAACATCAGGTGCTGATCACCTGCAGAAACAATGAAACACACATCATGAACAACAGTGTCTTCATACTGTCACTCATATATCTGGTGTCTGGATGAACCCCAATTATCTTCTCAGTGGACACCAACAGCATGTGCACCCATTCATTAATCAGTAATCCATAAAGTCACCTTGATCAAACAGAACCCTCCAGTTATCCACCATCAAAGTACACCACCTCCATAAAAAGGACTAGTAGTAATAAAGTATTGTACCAATGCCCTGAGAGCCCTGAGCTCAGCTGAAAAATTTCAGACTGAGATACAAAATGTACAAGTACTATTTATACCTGTGTTACTCTTTAGTATAACTTGATGAGTGGGTCCAACGTGTCCTATTACAGCAACAGCTGGTTAAATCCTAAATTAGAAACATTTCTGCAAAAGTCAAATCATTCTGTCCCTTTGAAGGCACAAACTTAACCTAAAACACTGGACGACGCTGAAGTTAGCCTCCGATTCGGCATTTAAGGGGAAAGTTAAGAGGAAATTACTGAACGTGCAGTGCGACTGTTTAGTACACTGATTGTCTGTTTTTTTTTTTGTGACACTTCATGATGTAAAACATTTTAGGTAAGACATTGACTTTGCCTGACCTGCCATTGTATTTGTGAAACGTTTATTTTATTTGTGAAAATGCTAAAGGGGAGATTTCACCGTTTTTGTTTGATACCTACAGACCTCATTAGACCAGGTCCAGATCAAAAACCACTGTACCCAGACTTCTCAAATCTGTCCTAGATTATCCTAAAGAGGCATAATCTAATCCAGATTTGAGAAATCTAGGCATAGTGCTGCTGAGAAAACAGTGAAATGTGCCTTTATTGCATTTTCACAAATAGAATAAAGGTTTCACAGATCAGAAACTGTGTTATTGAATGTTACGCCTCTGTAGGATAATCCAATCCAGATTTGAGAAGTCTAGGCATAGTGGTTTTTGATCAGGACCTGGTCT